>NC_137023.1:19714232-19856732 GCF_032717465.1 Coenobita brevimanus | reverse complement strand
GCTAAAATACATCTACTCACTTTCCCTTATTTCTGATCGATTTTATTTTTTGGGAGGGGGGTTGACCCCTCAAGTATCACTAGGAGGTTCATGCTACCGAAGAGAGTCCATTGTACAGTATGTACTAAGATATCAAAGCCATATCTGCAATCGTGTCACAAATTCTTGGAGTTTTAAATCTCCTGAGGAGGTTGACCCGCCTAAAAATCGTGGTTGGAAAACTGTATAGTGAAAGACTTTCCCAATAACCAAACGAACTCACCTGAGAAGTATCATTAATGGATTTTCCCCATTGTTTTTAAGGAGGGGGGGGGCAGGGGGCTAGCCCACCAAGAATTAGTAAGGGGGGGCACGCTATCCCCAAACATCGCTTTACGGATGAGAGTCCAGTGTACAACATGTACTAAGATATCAAACTCATATTTACCCTCGCTCCTTATTTTGTATCCTTTATTTATATGTTTTGGAGAGGGACTGACCCCCCTAAAAATAGTGGGGAAAATTTTACGCAGTTGAAGATATAATCAAGGAGCCAGCTGAAGTGACCCGAGATGTTTTGTTGAAATTCATCTGTTCACTTTTCCTCATTTATCAATTTTATTTGGGTGAGGGGGAGCTGACTTCCCACGAATCAATAGGGGGTCACGCGCCCCAAATAGAGCGTTACCGATATGAGTCCATTGTACAACATATACTACGATGTCACATCCATTTTTCCTTCCTCTCATTATATCTGAGAATTTTTTCTTTGACTGGGGAGAATGACACCCCATAAATACCAGGGCTGGAAAATTGTATAGAGTGGAAAATCTTTCTTGGAACCCGACGAATCCGCCAGGGAAGTTTCATTCAAGTCCATCAAATAACCTAAGAGGAATTAAAGCACACACACACACACACACACACACACACACACACACACACACACACACACACACACACACACACACACACACACACACACACAGCCTGTGTATGGCAGTCTGGTACAGGGCGCGTTGCCGAAATGATACCATTCTCCTTCGCAGGATTAATAATGATAATAATAATAATAATAATAATAATAATAATTATTATTATTATTATTATTATTATTATAAGATGAATGAAAAAAGAGAGGAAATGAAGGGTGTAGCATGCAAAAATTTACCCATTGCGCCTCCCCATCTATTATCTTGAAAGTCGTAAGAATGATACATGTCTTACGGGCATTACAAGATACATTTCTGTGTAGATCATTTGAACGGTGAAGTGGTGTCAAGGATTTCGAAAACTGGAACGATGAGTTAATGTACAGTATGTGTACTCTCTTTCACAGATCGTTATATTGATAGCTCTCTTAACTTTCTGCCTTCCTGTTCGTACTTATGGATCACTTCATTGTATTTACTATTGAGTTATGGGTTTAGGGAGATGATGATATTGATGATTATGACGTCAGGATCATGTTGTTGTTGATGATTATGATGATGATGATGATGATGATGATAACCACCTCCAGATCAATACAAAACAATTCTGTATTATCACGAACTTCAGCATCGGCATGACACCATCCCATGCAGGTATCACAACAGACAAGATACTCTCACACGCAGCAGAGCCAATTTATGCATAGAATATTATGTAAATATAAGTCACCGAAAACCAGAAACAAGCGACAAAAAATGACAGACGCATGCAAACAAATTTAACACGCAAGTACTTCTTTCTGGCCAGATCTAAATGGCAAAATTGTAAATACTGAAAAGCAGCGAAGACCGCATACTTCCCGCAACGCCAGTAAACATTATTATTTGCTGTTGTTATTCCCCTTTCCTACCTGAGCAGTACTTTTATGGCCTGACATAGCCAATTAATTCAACGATCTTAGTCTGCCCTGTTACACACCCTTAGAGAGCGCATACCTCTGCAAAAACCAATAAAATGTATGATCTCCTGCATCCGGATCTGGATCCTCTTCAACATTTAATCCACTCTTCTTGACCCATTGCCCACCTGTTCACCAAAATTCTTTGAAATCCGACAACAATTTTAGAGATATCTTGTACGCAAACAAAGAGACATGAGTGAATACATAATATTCTCCAACTTATTAGCTGAAGATAATAAGTAAAGAACACAAAGGCCAGAAACGCATGCATCTCAACTACTCACCTGAAATACTGACAATCACAAGCGATCACACCGCTCAACAAGCATTAATAATTTCTGTTATGGGCACTGGACTGTACAGTTACATTCCATAATAACTCACAGACATAAGTAACTTTTCTTATTGGCACTTTACTTATATCTCTAATGACTCATAAACATTACTAACATTTCGTCTCGGTATTGCGGAATCTCTTATGCCTTGAAAAAAGACAAGTCACTCACATTCAGCCCAGAAAAAGGTAAAGAAAATCATCATTTTCTAGCCATTTCATATTTCAGAGTACCTTGACAAAGTAAGAAGAAGGAGAGGAGGAGGAGGAGGAGGAAGAGGAAGAGAAGGCTTAGGCTTAATGGCTGTCGACTACACGAAGGCTATTGAGGAGGACAGCCAGTGTTCGTGATAAGTCCACATGTTCCGCTAGAATATAGTAGTATGAATCGTAACACACAGCACAGATGACACATTTGTGCCACTAACAATCTAGTACTCTACACAGAATCCGTCACTGCCATTTCGTAAAAGACCCTCTCACAAAATATCATACGGTCGGAACTTAAAGGTCTGAACTTTGAAGACGAACACATGTAACACTAATAGTAAAGGGAACGTAAGTTAAGTTTTCAACGTCATTCTAGACTTCTCATGAAATGCTGTGAATAGACATGCACAAGAGCTCAGAATTATAGTTTAGCAAATGTCTGGCAGGAAAAAAGTCATATACAGGTACGGTATGCATTTATAAAGAATATAATTAAAACCGTGTACTAAGAGAACCACTCTCTTTCCTTCTCTGTTCAAGCTATTCATGAAAGAAAATCCAACCCTGCAGACACAGGTGTATCGCTTCCACTGGGTGCAGTTCATTTCATCCTAGCATTCAGCATTAGCAACTCTGATATTATACTGTCCTTGCTTAAAAACATCAGAAAGTACAGCCTCCATCAAGTCAGTAATACCATTTCTCACAAACCACAACAATGGACCCGAAATAACACCGAAAATTGCACTAAGCAAGAGTACTGCTAGATGCATACTCGGTGTACAAAAATACAAGATCAACAAAAGGGAGTACAACCAACTAGGGAGAATATGTATGTAATTTATGAGAAATTGCAGTACTTATCAGAATTCTGAATCTAACAAAGTTAGCCATACTGCGAAGAATTTATGGCAGTTCCTCACAAACTGTAAGTCGTGCCCATTTGGGGGGGCATGTGCACTTTCAGGGATGCTACGGGACAATCTTAAGTGTATGAAGTATCTGGTGATAGAATTTTATAAACGTTTTATTTTTTCTAAGGCAGTAGCCCAATTGTGAGGAATCTTTTTCTGACAGCCATGTTCTGCAGAGCAAACTTAGAGACTGCAATGACAAAATTAATCCTGAGATGTATTAGCGACCCGTTTACCATAAACACCTTATGTATAGAATGGCATAACCGGTGTTTCGCTACCCTAGTATCAGCAAATTGACTGTCTGGGTATTTCTTTCAATGTTGTCTACCTTTCCTTTCATTTTATTTATTTATTTTTTATCTGTTAGGCACCACACCAAACTAAAAAAAAAAAAATAGTCGGTTCCGGAAGATGATCTCTATTGTACCTCTTCTGTAACCCAACCACTGATACCCTACTTGGTAACAAAAATGCAGTTTCATCCGGACCGCTAAGATAATAATTCATTGAGTGTTGATATACCGGTACGTGCAAGCATACCCAGCATGCGAATTCCAGTGACGGTGCGTTGTTTGCTTCAGTTTGAGAACCGCTGGTCAAGAACCCAAAAGGTGTGACACATTTGCACAGAGGCAATCTGAAAAAAAAAAAAAAAAATGTGCAGTGATAGCATATTCATATATTTTTAAAATTTTACATTAAGGCTTGGCTACATCTCATTCTTGGCTGTATACCTGCTAGGTATGAGCTAAAGTATTTACGATTATTTATTCTTCATTCTCTGCCTCCCTGAAGGCTAAGTGGCAGCATAGGTGCAATAAATCATGCTGCTCCCTAAAGATATAGGTCAATTCGCTCTTTTCCCATCGAAATATTTGGTCAGCAACGGCATTTTCTAACTACAAGCGAGGTGTATAAAAGTTTGGCCGAAAAATATCTGTAAGGTCGATTTTCCGTAGGTCGAGCTCTCGCTAGAAGGTTATTAAAAATACCCTGTACACTGTCAGCTGCACTGCAAGCCACAGTTGAAGGGTTCACGCACAGACTCTTTCATATCTAGTCATTGATGGATGCAAGACATGAAGGAATCTTGCAAAGGAACTTGAACAGTCCAATCCGATAACGTTTATTTTTATTAGATCGAGACATCATGTAATTATACTTACCTGCGGAAGAAACTGTCAAAGTAAAAAGGTTATATGGAGACTTCACTTACCCTTATGGTAAGAAAGGTTTCATCAAAGAAGATTATACAGATCTGCTGAAAGCAAGAGAGAGAGAGAGAGAGAGAGAGAGAGAGAGAGAGAGAGAGAGACAAAAGTAGAGAGAAAAAAAAAAAAAAACGTCACGTGGCTGAAGGGATGCACCAGAACTATATTATTTTAGTACCCACAGGACTCAAACTACAAACACTTACCTATATGTCCCTTTAGAGTGGTAACCGTCTGACCCATTATACCAACCGGTTGTAAATGAAACCTTTAGCCCATAACCCCTAGCTCAAGTCTTTCGCTACAGCCACAGACACAATCAGTCTTCACGCAACACCTTTTTGGAAAGTTCTCACAACATTATCTTTAATTAGAATGCTGTCACACCACATCATCCTAAAGAGATGAAGAGTCATATTTCAGTAACCTTTTCTCATGCATGTAGATTAGAGCTATAGAATTAGCTTTTTTTTTTCTTTTTTTTCAACAAGTACCTTCATTATGAACCAATAGGCCTCACGGTATCTATATGTCCTTTGCACTAATATATACGCCTACTAGAAAAAAAAAATTATAAATGATTGCCAAGACGTAGGGATATAAAAAATTAAAAAAAAAAAAAAAAAAAAAGAACTTTGGATTATGATCTTTCTATGGAAACTACATACCAAATACACATTAGTCAATAATACCATATAAGATTTCGTAACTTAATGATAATCGCTACCGTGATTACTAACGCGTATAGAGCTCAACTATACCCGTGGGAAAAAAATCCTTACTGTGATCACTTTTACTTGAGCTTCCTTTCAGTTATCATTATCTGGAAGTCTCCTAAAATCTTCCGTTTGCTATATGCTCATGGACTACAGTACGACACAAGAGTTTAATATTGTTTGTAAGGATGGGTAATATTAATCAGTTCTGATTAAGTTAGGAAGCGATGAAGAATATTAAGTTGGGAAAGGCCCTAGGAATTGATGGAGTGTGTGGTGAAATGCTTAGGTATGGGGGTGAGATTGTTGTGGAGTGGATATGGAAGTTGTGTAGATTGGCTTGGGAAGAGGGAAGGGTTCCAGAGGACTGGAAATCAGGTATAATTGTTCCTTTATACAAAGGAAAAGGAGAGAGAGAAATATGTGGTAACCATAGGGATATTTGCCTTCTTAGTGTGACTGGTAAAATATATGGTAGAATACTCATTGATAGGGTTAGGCATATGACAGAGGAGCTAGTTGCAGAAGAACAAGGGGGATTTAGGAAGGGAAAAGGGTGTGTAGATCAGATATTTGTTCTAAGATGTTTAGTGGAGAAGTATCTAGAGAAGGGAAGGAAAATGTATGCTGCCTTCATGGACTTGGAAAAAGCTTACGACAGAATAGACAGGCAAGGTATGTGGAAGGTATTAAGAATATATGGAGTGGAGGGGAAATTGTTGAGTGCTGTGAAGAGTATGTACGAGGGAGCTAGGGTTACGGTGCGAGTGGATGGTGAGCTGAGTGAGTTCTTTGATCTCAATGTGGGACTGAAACAGGGTTGTGTGATGTCTCCATGGTTGTTTAATATATACATGGATGGGGTTGTAAAGGAGGTGCAGGGTAGGGCAGTGGATGTGAGGGTGGCTCTAATGAATGAGGGTGAGATTTGGAAGCTTCCGGTGTTGCTGTTTGCTGATGATACGGTACTGTTGAGTGAAGATGAATGGGAGTTGCAAGGTTTGGTGAATGAATTTGGGACAGTGTGTAGGAGGAGGAATCTGAAAGTTAATGTAAACAAAAGTAAAGTTATGGTGTTTGAGAGGAATGAAGTCACAGAGTGTGCAGTGAGGTTGGATGGTGAGGATATGGAGAATGTGAGTGCATTCAAGTACTTGGGTAGTGTGATGAGTAAGGATGGAACTTTGGGGGATGAAGTGCGTGAAAGGGTACAGCAGGGAAGGAAGGTTGTTGGTACACTGAAAGCAGTGATGAGAAATAAGGAGATGAGTATGGAAGTTAAGAAGTCATTGCATGATAGTATTGTGATCCCTACCCTGACGTATGGAAGTGAGGCATGGACCTTGCAAGAGGGGAACAAGTCAAGAGTGAGAGCAGTGGAAATGAGTTACTTGAGAGGAGCATGTGGAGTGACATGGAGGGACAGGTTGACGAATGAAGAAGTGAAGGAACGCTGTGGGGTGGATGTGGATGTGGTTGAGAAGATTAGGAGAAATACACTGAGGTGGTTTGGACATGTGAAGAGAATGGAGAATGAAAGACTGACTAAGAGGGTGTATGTAGGTGAGGTGGAGGGAGGGAGAGGGAGAGGTAGACCGAGGATGAGGTGGAGGGATGGAGTTGAGAGGTATATGAGGGAGGGGGGGGTGAGTTGGGGGGAGGGCAGTCAAATGGTGGGTGACAGAGTGACTTGGAGGCGTTTTGTCTGCGGCCACCCTTTGCGGGAATAGGGCGTCGGGCTATAGATAGATAGATTTAATTATAAGGAACAGTTTATACAGTATATGAAAATTATGCTTTGTCGAAGGTTGGAAAAATGTGTTACACATTTATTCTGCTTATGACTTCGCCATGCATGAACTTGTTTCACTTTATGGAGCTACCTCAAAACTTAACGTACATATTTATGACTTCAGAGTTTTGTTAATGGTCCGGCACTCAGGTCTTCTTAGGCATAGCATTAAAACATCTCACGTAGACAAACGTTAATAGTGTTGTACTGTAAAGTGTAAGTAGACGGTGTGTGAAGAGCGTAGACTGCGTATGAAAAGAAATACAACACATTTTTCATCGACAGTCCCAGTCGCAGACATAAATACTTATTCATTTAACCGCAATTCATTACGAAAAATTGAGGAATAATTTTCGAAATCCAGTGATGCGCTATTCGTAATCCAACCGACGTCAGAAGATTAGATATATAAAAATTTTATCATTCCTCGACTGAAAATTAGAGCAACCCTACCGTTCCCACCTGTCCAAGTCATATTTAACATTTTGGAATATATTACATTGCTCTCCATTCTTCAGTTCCAAGGTTCATGAATTCCAAAATTCTGTACACACCATCATCGCCACCTTCTTCGTCTGGCAGGGGTGAGGTCAACAGAAGATCTATATTCTCCTCACTTTGCCTGGCCATCCCCACCTACACTCTTTCCAAACCTCTCCATAAATCACAGATGAAGCCTCCAGAATCCTGATGTCCTCGCCTCCCACCCACATTTGCTCCAATATTTTTTAAACCTCCAATTTCCCTCCAGCAATTTTCCCAGTAAGACACGGTAGGATGTTTCAGTGATTATTTAAATGATCATCCAACGGAAAGGTGGTAATAAAATGAAAGAACGCTAAATCCTATAGAAAACCGAGAAGCAAAATATTTTCTGGAAACAAAGAAATAGATTAATTTGTGTTTGGTTTCCGAAGCACCAAGGAGGGCGTCATTTAAATATTATTAGTCGTGGTACATATTTCGACTGCACACACACACACACACACACACACACACACACACACACACATATATATATATATATATATATGAGTGATTTGTGTCTTGTCTCGCGTTATATGATAAATTTTCAGCAGCAAGTGAGGTCAAGAAGCATTGCGGTGGAGTAAACAATATTATACTGTACCTTGAAGTTTGAAACGTGAGGGTGGTTGGAATATCTGGTTCCTCAATATATTCATCTTATTTTGTAAACGGCAACTTGACGCGGCCAGTGAGGCGATATTAATGACACCAGCACCAACCCCATCGCAGGGATCATTTTTCACCAGCCATGTGTGTAATGGATATACTGTATATTCTGCATTCCAATTAGTTCTAAAGAAATATCGACACAGCATCAAAATGAAAAGAAATAAAGAAAAAGAAGCCATAGTTAGCCATATATACAGGTATTTTTGGAAAATAATAAAGTACAAATGTAGTTTCGTTAGGAGTATGTGAGCGAGAGAAGTGGTGTGAAATACCTCTATGAGGATGTACAGCTGCGGACAGCAATATCACTAGACTTTTCAATAAAGTGAGTTGGAAACTCTTACGTTATATTCTGGAGAGTTTCTTGGGTTCCGAATGGGACTACAGGGTTTCGTAAGTCATTTATCGCAGTCAAGTGAATCAGTATTTATGTCCGCAGCTGCACAGTTCCTGAAAATATACTGATCTAGTCCACTGAGAAAATAGACAATGATTGATGACTTTTGAATTCCAATGATGCGATCATTAGAGTACATCGCACTGTTTAGACTATTTTATAAGAGTTTTTAATAACTGTTTGAATAAAAGGTGCAGCGATGTTATTATCCATAACTGTACATTTGTAGTTTCTTAGGCAGTGGTAGTTTATGAGCATGGCAGGTAGCGGACAACAACTCTACGTCTTTGCTCGGCGGATACACACAGTTCTCAAGAAATTAGTTTAGAGGCCATATAATAAAGAATCTTTGCCAGTTTGTACAAGTTACTTGCCTAAAGTTTCAGTGTCATCTACTGGAGAATATTTTTATTTTTTGCTCCTCTTTACACATTAATATTCCTTCTGGTCTGGCTGCAAAGAAAATATAAACAAACGATCTTGAACATGACCAAAACACTAGAACTTTTATTTATGCATCCTCATATCACCTTCGAGCACGAGCATGTATGGCCTCGCTTAGGGTTCAAGAAGCTTAGGATAATACCCACTCCTTCAATCAAATGACGTATTATTACACTTTTTACTCTTGCCGCGTATAGACTATCTTATTTGGAGAGATTTTTGGAAGTGAAGGAATAAGGTGTAACCTCCAGAGTCTGGTGCACCACAAGAACACCCTTGTAAATTGATTAAAATCTTCTGAAAGTAGTAAAAATGAACTTTAAACAATACGTCATCGAAATCAAGAGTTTAAAGCAACGAATGTGAGACAAACTGGAACTTTTGGAAAGGAGGGGAAGACATAGAGATGACCATGAAAGAATCAGTCGATGGTTCAAAGAAACGGATGGTAGGGTGTTAATGTATAAACATGAGGTTTTGGCGAGATGAAAGGAGCATAATAACCCAGGTACTGAATCTGCGGCTGTATTGCTAAAACTGTGCATGCGAAGATGTAAGGAAACCCATAGTTTAGACAGTTAGTTTTAAATTCCCAGACTGCAGTGGAACCCACGAAATGCATCTAGCAATGAGGTAAAAAGGTTACTCTTCTTCAGCTGTTATTCATGTGGTTCAGTAATAATATCGGGGCTTGCCTTCCCTTACATAAACTAAGGTTTAATTACAGTCCTTAGTTAATAAGGATTATGCAGTGACGTCAACCTAGAAAGTACATAGATCTGAGTCGGGAAGAGGGAAGTTGAGGAAAGAGAATAGATTTGCATGCACTGATAACACTCAAAACGAGAGAAGGAGGCGACGGTCAGGTTGTTGAAGAAGTAGTCTGCTATCTGGAGAGATGCATTTTAATCCCAGGTCTGAACAAGGAACAGATTCATTTATCTGAATTTCGCTGAAGCAGGTCAGTGATCTTCCAAACGGCCCATCGACTTTTTTTGAAAACTTCCCCGCAAAGACTGTTACACTTGACCGTGCCAGACACGTGAAAAATAAAGATAGGATGGATTGCTGTGCATTAAGAGTTGATGCAATGAAAAGGATAGGTAGTATCACACTGGGTATTTAAGCTGTGTTAGAAAAAATGTTTATGTTCAGGGAGAAAAATTGGAAACCATTGGAAGATTAGCCTGTGAACCCCTTAAAGCCGATCATTTTTTTGCCGCACCGACAGGGGCGACCAAATATAGTGGTTATCATTAACAGTATCACGCACTCCCACACTCACTTACTAACTGAGTTACAGTACTTTCTTGAAGAATGGAGTCCAGGCTTTTAGGATAAGTGTTAGAAAAACGAAATTTTGCACAATGGTAGACCTGCCCCCGGACCAGGTTTCAAACGGGATGGGACCATGAGGATCGGCCCTCACAGGGTCGGAGGCCCCCGTGGGCCCCACCCACATCCAATAAACACGGTCATTATTTTTTCTAGGAATGCAGTAATTTCCACAGTGGATGAGCACCACACGCGCCAGGTTGTATGATGGGACCCCCGACGGCCCTTCTTAATAAGGAGGCCGGCCCGCAAAGGTTTCAGCTGTTATGCACAAGCATAGGTTTCAACCGAAGAAAATCAAATTTTGCATACTGACATATAATCACCCTAGCCACATTTTCGGAAAGGTGGAACCCCCCCTCACTGAGGGGGAAGGGCGACCCCTGGGGGTCCCAACAAAATCACTGTGTAAGGCCAAATTTTTTAACCTAGGAACACGAAATTTTGCAAAATGGATGTTTACCTCGGCAAAGTTTTATGAAAGTTGGAAACCCCGATGACCACCCCCAGTGCGGGAGGCATCTCCCATGGTGAACAATTCAATGTTTATTGGCCTAAAAAATAAACTGAAATTTTGCAATATAACAGATTTTTAATGAGTGAAGTTTTTGGTAAGGAAAGAACCCCAAAGCGCAGTTCCCAGGGAAGCGGGGAGGAAAGGCCCCCGAGGTAAGCTACTTGCTGAAGCCTGGATGCACGATCGTAGTTTTTAGCCTACCAACATGCAGGTATGCATATTGGTAGACGTTCACCGTGGCCACGTTTTAGTCAAGGTGGGACCCCCAGTGGGCACCACCCACGGAGGAGGCATTCACCTGGGCGGACAGAGCCATAGTTTTGTAGTAGGCACACTGTAGTATATAATGGGTGGGATCCTTGAGTTCGCTCCTCTGTCTCGCCTAGAAAAAAACATTTTTTTCCCCTTAAAATAGTGTATGGGTGGTTACGGCTATCAGAGGTGTCCTTTGTGTTATTTTATAAGTCAATCTTACTATCTGCAGATTTTATTCAAGTAAGGTGATACTTTTCCAGCAAGAGAACTTACATACAGCATTCATTATCCCGTTCCTAAATAAGGAGATCGTAAACAAAATAAATCGCCTGTAATTAGCAAGAACAAATTGGAAATGACTTTGCTGTACTGAAGTTTAATGTGGTAGTAATGACGTGCTGCCAAATGCTATTTGAGAGAAGAAAGTCTGGTACGTAGGCGATGATGTCAACACAGCTGATTTGTTTTAGGAAGTGAACGGATAGGATACCGATTAGATAATTTTTTTAGTTGATTTTTGAAAAAGATTATTTCAAAGTGTTAATACAGTAGGGGCGGCACAGTAACAAAGGTTTTTCTTATGTAAAAAGTTTGAAAGTGGACGGTTGGTTAATGATAGCAATTCTGTGGAAGGTATGAGTGTATTATAATGGCCGACAAGCATATGCTTGGCACGGTCAAACCGTGTTTTATGGATCCTGGAAGGCAACTAACTCGTAGGGCCGAGAAATCCCTCTTTAAAATTCACTAGAGAAATGACCGCCCTACCCCTAACCACTGCTTCATGCAAGAGTATGGAGATGGACGACTTATGGAGTGTAGCGGGAGAGGTTCATGTGGATATTTGTGATGCTGGAGTGGCTGTTCTTGTAAGCGAACGAGTATCTGATATCATCAAGGAAACTCAGGTGTCGAGAATCTACAGAGTTATAGATTTGCAAAGTTTATGGCTACACAGATTGTATGATGGAGAAAAATAAACTGTGGGATCCGCTCGTGAATGCGTGTTAATTATCAAAGCAAATGTTACATTAAAAATAAATTAATTTGCCGTGTCATCAGCTGATAAGGTTAGGTGCGGACAAGGGGATGGGTCCACTGTAATGTGGCAGGGGTAAACCAACTCTTCTGTCGGGCCCTGCTGCGGATGTTGCTGATTGCACTCTGCAATTCACCCTTGTGCGGTGTGGTTCGGTGAGGATTTGTCCCTTCTCCCCTTGGGTCTAAGATACCAGTAAATGTGTGTGTGTGTGTGTGTGTGTGTGTGTGTGTGTGTGTGTGTGTGTGTGTGTGTGTGTGTGTGTGTGTGTGTGTGCGGATGAGTAAATTAGGAGCGTATCGTCCTGTCTCGGCTACCCCCTTTTTAGGGGGATGGCAGCCTAGGCATATAGACGGATAGATAGCCATGCCATATCAGTTTGAATGGAATGCCGATTGGTGCAAAAGCAAAAACGTTGGAGAAGTAAGCACTCCCGAAGCAAGACGGTCTTAAACTGGAACTGTCTTCTTGTCTATTTGCAGATTTACTGCTCGTAGGAGATTAGGAATGTAACTTTTTTTTGTATGGTAGGCAGAGAAAGCTGCTTTATTATCTACAGGAGAAAATAGAAAAGAAGTTTTGGCAAAATCTGAGTATTGTGATGGGGTAAGAAAGTGGCACATCATCGTGGTGCTTGATTAATTACAATGGAAATGAAGAATATTTGAATATTCCAGCATTACTGTATACAGCAATGTGAATCTAGACAGAAAAAACTAAGAATGAATAGAAAAAAAGAGTGCAACCAAGACGGAGAGTAACTGCATAACTGAGAAAGAATATTGATTTGGGGTTAAAACGCAATTTTATAGTAGTACACTACTGTTTTTTCGCTAATCTATATACTTACGCTGCTTCCCCCCAAAAAAAGGGGGATGGCCAAGACAGGAAGGCACACTTCCAATTTGCTTATCCACACAAACACACATTTACTCTTATCCTAGCCCCAAAGGGAGAAGGAACAGATCCTCACCTCACCACACAGCGCGAGGGTCAATTACCCAGTGCCATCAGCAGGGCCTGATAGCAGAGCCGGTTTACCCTTATTACATCATAGTGGACCCATCCCCTTACCTGCACCTGCCCTGATCAGCTGATCAGACCAAATGCAGGAGAATATTTCCTCGGGGGCCGCGTCACCATTTACTCATTCACAATTTCTCTCTAGTCATCCCTGTCACGCGCAGCGACTCTTCCTTGCTGTACAGACATCCTTCTGGCCTCTAACACTCTCTTCACGCTTTCCATCCATCTTATTCATCGTCTTCCTCTGAGCCTTACACCCCTTACGTCTGATCAGTTCTCTTTTTCACCAATCGCTCTTCATCCATTCTCTCCACGTGCCCAAACCATCGCAACACCCTGCTCAGCTCGATCAGCCATCTCGCACATAACTCCAGTTCTCCTTCGCACTTCATCATTTTTCACTCGATCCATACGCGTCACTCCACACTTACTCTTCAGACACCTGATCTCCATTACATTCAAATTTTTCCTCTTTGCTACACCCATATTCCATGTTTCAGCCCCATCAAACGTAGTCGGCATCACCACACCCTAATACAGACGTCTCCTTACATCTATTCGAAGCGAACAACATCCAAATGCTTTTTTCATTCCTTCCAGCACCTTTCCTACTCCATTCATTCTAAACTTCACCTCTACATCTATTCTTCCATCTACAGCAACATGTGACCCTAAAAAAAAAAAAAAAATAAAAAAAAAATAAAAAAAAATCTACCTCCTCAAGCAACTCACTGTTCAAATCAACATTCATCTTCCTACCACCTACCAACCTCGTACGCTTCATCACTTTACTCTAATTCTCAATTACTCTCATTTTCCTCCTTTCACACACACTTCTAAACTCCTCTACCAACACTCCCAATCTCTCCTCCGAATCAGCCACCAGTGGAGTATCATCTGCAAACAGCAGCTGATATAGATTCCACTCTCTACCATCACCGTTCACCAGACTCAAACCTCCACCAAACACTGTCGCATTCATCTCCCTTACAACACCATCCATATAAATATTAAACAAACAATACAACATCACACACCCCTGCCGCAGCCCCATTCTCACAGGAAACCAATCACTCACAGTATTTCTGACTCTTACACACGCTGTAATATTTAAATAAAACTTTTCACTCGTTTTAACAACCTACCACCTAGTCTATACAATCCCAAAACAGTCCACAAAGCCTCCCTATCAGTTCTATCCTATGCTTTCTCTAAATCCATGAAAGCCCAAAACACATCCTTACCTTTCGCCAAATACTTTTCACACACCTGTCCCACAGTAAACACCAGCTCTAGGCATCCCCTCCCTCTCCTAATACCACACTGCTCATCGCCAATCACTCATTCTGTACCCTCTCTAACTTGCTTAATCAACACTCTACCATACACCTTACCTACAATACTCAACAGACTTGTGTCCCCAAAACTAGTATATTCATACTTATAACCCTTACCTTTATATAAAGGAACCACAGACGCACTTACCCAGTCAATCGGCACCATACCGCTCACAGAACACATATTCAGCAAACTTACTAACCAGTCAACAATAGTCGCTCCACCAATTTTCAGACATTCCACAGCACACCCATCCATACCTGAAGCTTTCCCTGTTTTCATTCCTTTACGGCGTCCTTAACTTCTTCCATCGTGATGAATGAATCATTCAACTTTCCCATCACATTCATTCCTTGCAACTTGCCATCTGCCACAGTCTCAGCCTCCCTTACCTCCTCTACATTTAACAATCTTTCAAAATTCTCTGCCCAGTTTTTCCTTACTGCATCCATCTCAACTAACATCTCCTGCTTTTACTCGCTCTTCCTTCCCAGACTTTCCCTTTCGCACCCACTTCACCTCCTTTCAAAATATTTTTCTATTCTGTTGAAAATTCTCAATCAACCGCCTATCCCACCTCTCATCTGCTGCCACTTTAGCATCACGCACAGCCATTCTCGCCCAATTCCTCTTTTCCTATACCTCTCACATGACATCTCATCCTTCCTTTGCATCCACGCTTCATAATTCTCAGCTACAGCAACACTCACTCCCTCACATCACCATTCACTTCCCTTTCTTACACCGCCACCCACTCGTCTCAAACCACACACCTCTTTCGAATACCCCACCACAGCTCTCTTAAACAACTGCCATTCCTCCTCCACACCGCCATTTTCCTGATCTTTCACTGCGTTCCACTCATCTTTCAACTTCTCCTGATACTCGGTCGTTTTCTTTCTTTTATCCAACTCACTGACTTTCAAAACTTACCCTGCTACACCCAACTCTCCTAGCTCTCACCACCTCATACCTACTCTCAACTTTCCCTCCACCAGACAGTGGTCAGACATACCCTCACCCTCCCCTCTGAAAACTCTCACACTCAACAACCTTCCTTTTACATTCCTTTTAACCACATAGTCCATCAATGCTCTATCAACGACGCTTCTACCTTCCTGTCTCATCCATGTATACTTGTATTTTCTTCTCAAACAAGGTATTTCCAATCACCATCTCTCGCTCAACACACATCCTTATCATTCTTTCCCCATTATCGTTTCTTCCAGGCACACCATGCATACCAACGACACCTTCATCTGTTTCATTTCTCGCTCTAGCATTCAGATCTCCCATCATTACCACATTCACATATGCTCTAAAATTCGGCAGACACTCATCAACGTCATTTTAGAAAGACCCTTTCTTCATCCCTTTCACTACCAAGTCCATATGCACTCACAAATATCCACAACTCTCGTGTAAATTCCGCTTTCACCCACATCAGTCTCGATGACACCTTCCATTCAGTCACACATTGCTGCACTTCCGGGCTCACTAACAAGGCCACTCCTTATTCGTTCTTCCTCTGTCAACACCTGACATTCTTCTAGTCACACTTCCAAACTTTGATTCACCTTTCCCTTTCATCTTTGTTTCACTCAAAGCTAACACATCCAACTTTCTTCTCGCAAACATTCTCCAAATGTCCTCCTATTCGGCCTCAGTCGTAATACATCCACGCACATTCATACATCCCATCATCAAGGTTCGGGGATAACTCAATCCCCCTTCTCTTTCCATACCCTCTCTCACTGTAGAAACTTAAATTACTGAGGAGGGGATCCCTAGTCCCCTCACTGTCCTTTTTAGTCGCCTTTCACGACAGGCAGGGAATACGGTGGCAGAATTCTTCCTAACACAACCTGGCCGCAGAGTGACAGTAACACCCTATAGTGCGGCCTCTTTGTCTACCCCCCCCCCCCGCCATGTTTCCACGTTTGAATCTGAAATGCAGCAATGAACCAGAACTGGACTATGGCGATGTTTGAGAAGCGCTATGGAAAGGATGTAAAGCCGTATTTTTTTTTTTTTTTTTTTTGCCACTGACGTTAGGGACAAAAGTTACAAAAGGTCAAATAGCTGGGCCAAATTTAAGTAAAAACAATGTAGTTCATACATCTGATCCATAACAAGTAATGCATAGGAGCCAGAAGGTGATAACTGACAGCACTTGAAACAAAATATATTAAAAGTGCCTATGGGTTGGATTGACACGTAGGCGAACGGATGAAGGGATCGATGAGGAATGCAGTATCTTTTAACAGAATTTGAGAAACACAGTTAAATTAAAACTCTGAGTTGTTGGTACACAAAGATACAATGCTGAGTGTTATTAAGAGAGTGTATGAGAATTAAGTATATTTAATGAAAAGAAAATAGTTAAAAAATAATATTAAGAGATATGATTGGTGATGATATGAAGGAGGTGGAATGTGGAGCAAAAGAAACGATGACGATTGAATTGGGAAGAGGAAATGCATAGACATGAAGAATTAGAGCCACAGATGGAAATGTTATTTATAAGGAATATGCAGCAGCTTCGACCCACTCCTGAGGTATGAATCGAAACGAAACGTGTTTTTGTGTATATTGTGAGTTGATGAGGAAAAAGAGGGAGGGACACGATTTGGGGGTGGGGGTAATGGAGGGATGAATGCAGAAAAATAAGGAAAAGGGAGTGAAGAAAAATAAGGGAGGAGTGGGGACCACACACACACACACACACACACACACACACACACACACACACACACACACACACACACACACACACACACACACACACACACACACACACACACACACACACACACACACACACACACACACACACACACACACACACACACACACACACACACACAAATTCCATCTCTTCTACTGTGACATTAAATTTTCTTTGCTGTAACTCAAACCGTTCTTCTCAAACAGTTCTTTCCTTATCTAGCATTCTAGTCTGAAGCACTTCCTACCCTCACCATCAAACTGTACTCTCCTCCTCGTCCCTCGCCGTCGTGACCCGTTCTATCGAAAATCAGTCTTTTTTTCCTCTCACATTATTCATTTAATTTGGAAGTACATCGTAACTTCAGCTTCAGAATTTTACCGTCTTCCGCATACTATCTCATCACACTTCGTTCTGTCATGGACGCACTTCCTTGATCCGACATTATTTATTAACCATTTAGTTTTGATGCACCTTTCACCCTCAGCCTCGAACTTCCAACTCTGCCCCACCTTGTACCATTAAACTTCATTTTGTCAAAAAATACTCTTCCTTCATTTCACATTATGGATTTATTCGTTCAATTTTGAGGAAGCTCCTACCATCAGCCTCAAATTTTCTTCACTCCCCCCCTCTGCCCCATGTAGCGTCACCCTCCATTCACCCAGTCTTTTATCACCCCACACCGTTTCGTCCACACCATCCTGCTTCCTTCCCAGTCTGTTCCTTCCCTCCACGCTAACCTTCCTTCCTCTCCCCTCACATCCCAGTCTCTTCACTACCCTCCTACCCTAGTCTTCCCTTTCCTCCCCATCCATCCCTTTTTCCACTCTCCCTTTAACTTAACCTTCCCCCCTCCTCTCGACTCACCCCTCTCTCTCCACCCCACTCCTCTCTTCGCCTACTCCTCAATCTCTTCGCCTCTTTCCTCCTACCATCTTACAGTGCTCTCTGCTGTCTCTCGACCCCCCTCACCTTACCCTTCCTTCTCTATCATTTATATTTGTCCCTGTATCTCACGTCCCTTCTTTTCATATTTCTCCTGCCCTTCCTTCCTTTTCTTCGTTCTTCCCTTCAGCCTTTCAGTCCACCCCTTCCATCTCTCCGCCTCCTCTCTGGCCCCCTCCTCTCACATCTCCCTCCTATCCTCCTCCTTCCTCTTACATCCCCTCCCCCCTCCTCTCATATCTCACTCCCTCCACTCTCCTCCTCCTCCCATTTCTTGCTCCCTCTGCTCTCCTGCTGCCATCTCTCCTCTCCCTCTTCTCACATCTATCTTTCCCCCACGCTCCCCTCTTTCCCTGTGACGCTCCCAACTTTTCTCCATTAGAGCTGCGGCCTCCATCACTCAGGCTGATTCAGGTGTCGATGCTCATACGTAATGGTAACCAATCCTGCCCAAACTTACACCATCCCCTCCCCAGCCTCTCTTTACCCCCTCACTTTTCCGCACAATCAATCAATCAATCAATCATTTCCTGTGGCACCCCACGGGATGCATAGGGTCTCAATGAACTCTCTCCACAAATATTTGTCTCTTGCCATCTCCTTCAGGTCCGACCAACACTCCTCTCCTGCTTCTTTTTTCATTGTCCTCAACCAGGTTTCCCTCGGCCTACCTCTACCTCTTCTTCCTCTGGCAGTCCACTCTAGCACATCCTGTATTAAACAACCTTCTTTTCTGTATATGTGCCCCAGCCACTTCCAGCGAGACAGTCTCACATATTCATTAACTGGTTCCACTCTTGTAATATCCCTTACTCTTTCATTTGTAACTCTGTTTTGCCACTTTACCCCATGAATCCTTCTCAGTATTTTATTCTCAAATCCTAATACTTTCTGATCTGTTGCAATCGTATTGTACGATGACTCATGCCCGTAAATTAAAATGGGTCTAACCATGGACTTGTAAATTTTCACTTTAGTATGTACCGAAAGCATATTATTATTCCAAACAGATTTCAACATTCCAACAGCTCGCCAAGCCTGTCTAATCCTCTCCTCAATTTCATTGTTTAATGATCCATTAGATGATACAATCGTTCCCAGATATTTAAAGTTTTCTACATTCTTCACCACATTATTCCCAATTACACAATCGATTTGGTTCTCCACGTTCATATTAATAATTTCAGTCTTTCCACAATTTATTACCAATCCCACTTTTTCTCCTTCCTCCACCAGACAATCGAGCACCCTCTGCATCTCGTAAATACTTCCGCAGATCAGTACAATATCATCAGCATAGTCCAAATCCATCAGCTTCTTATTTTCTTTCCAGTTAATTCCTGCACCTGTTCTCCTTACAACCTTTTTCATAACATAATCCATAACCAAAACAAACAACAATGGCGAAAGAACTCCTTCTTGAATCACTTCTGACCTAACTTGAAATGGATCACTCAAAGAACCACCCACCATTACCTTACAAAAAGTACCTTCATGCAGGCTTCTAATAATATTTACAAACTTTTCTGGTATACCATAGAATCTCATAATTTTCAACATAGCTCCACGTGAAACACTATCAAACGCCTTTTCAAAATCCACAAAACACATGTTAAGTGGCATTTTCATCTCATTAGCTTGTTGCATTAGATGCCTTACAATAAAAATCTGATCATTACAACCTCGACCCTTTCTAAATCCCGCTTGTTCTTCTCTTAAAATTTTATAAATTACTGGCTCTATTCTGTTCAACAAGATTTTGGAAAAGACTTTTGCAACTACAGGTGTCAAAGTTATCCCCCTCCAATTGCCATACACACTTAAATCTCCATTTTTTGGTATTTTTATAATCACTCCATTTTTCCACTCTTCTGGAATTCCACCATTATCCCAAGCCATATTAAAAAGTTTCAAAAGCGCATTCATCAACTCGTCATTTTCCACCTTAAGCATTTCAGGGAATATTCCATCCTCACCTGGAGCCTTAAAATTCTTTAACTCCTTTATTGATTTTGCTACCTCTTCCAAAGTTATATCCCCTGTTTCTATCTGCAAATCTCTCTCGGCTGGCAAAATGTCCTCTTCAGCTGGGATTGGTCTATTTAGAACAGATTCAAAGTGCTCTTTCCATCTTCCTTTTATATCCAAATCTTTAGTCATCAAATTACCATTTCTATCTCGTACAGGTATTTCCTTCCTTCTCTTTTCAGTCCCAGTTAACTCCTTTATGGCCTGATACGCTGCTCTTGTGCTCTGACCGTCATTTTTACTTAATTTAATTTCTGTCTCTGTCGCCTTTTCATCATATAGTCTCCTCATATCACGTCTAACGAGTCTTTTTACTTCAGAATGTAAACTCCAGTACTTTGCTCTAAGTACTTCAACTACCTGGCCATTAACATGTTCTTCACTTCTTAACTTAGCCACTTTCCTTTTCTGAATTACAT
Organism: Coenobita brevimanus; assembly: GCF_032717465.1. Classification (NCBI taxonomy): domain Eukaryota; kingdom Metazoa; phylum Arthropoda; class Malacostraca; order Decapoda; family Coenobitidae; genus Coenobita; species Coenobita brevimanus. Next base: position 19,836,008 of record NC_137023.1, on the reverse strand, counting down.
TCCATGTTTCATCTGACATCCACTTTTTCTTTCTCGCTTTTCCCTTTTTCTTAATAGTAACCTTAGCACACTCATGCAAAACCTCTTTTACCTCTCTCCACATTTGATTAATATCGTTGTCTTCAAATTCCATCAAAGTCTGCAGGACTAGAAACTTGTTTCTACATTCGCACCGAAACTTTTCCCTCGTACTCTCATCACTTCTCAGCTCATCAAAATCATAATTATTACCTCCTGTACAATTACCATTAACGTTTCCCTTAAGTTTTATTTTAATCTTTGACACAACAAGTTGATGATCACTACCTATATCTGCTCCCCCTCCTTACGCAAACATCTTGCAAATAACTCCTATGCCTTCTGCTAATTGCAATGTGGTCAGTCTGGTTGCAATATTTACCACATGGTGAAATCCAAGTAGTCTTATGTATTTTTCTATGCTCAAAGATAGTTCCACCAATTATAAGGTCATTTGCCAAACAAAAGCTTGCAAGTCGCACCCCCATTTTCGTTTCTTATACCAACACCCTCCTTACCCATACAATCTTCAAAGCCATCCCTACTACTGCCAACAATCGCATTAAAATCACCAATGCAAACTAACACATCATGTCTTGCCACTCTATTCACTACTTCCTGCAGCTTCTCATAAAAGTCATCCTTCATTTCATCAGCAGCCTCATTTGTCGGAGCGTATCCTACAACCATACTGATATTACCATGGTCAGATTTTAAGCGAGCATAAAGCAAGCGCTTATTAATTGGTTCAAACTCACATAGTGCCTGGCAAGCATCTCTACTCAGCAGTAAGCCTACTCCTTGGTAATGATTTCCATCACTCCTACCAGAAACCAACATAGTAATACCATCTTCCAAATTCATTTTATCAACTCCAAGCAACCTCGTTTCTGTAAGAGCACAAATATCCATCTTGTATTCCTTGAACACTGAAACAAGTTCTTCCATTTTACCAGCCTGATTGAGAGTTCGAACATTCCAGTTTCCTATTCTTAAGGTTCTTTTTGGATTTATGAACTTATTTTTACACCGTGGGATTCTTAGCACCCCCTGCCCACTTAAGGGCTGCACGGAACTGAGGGCCATTGCTTCGTCACCAGAGTTCATAAAGATTTCTTAGGCAGTAAAATATTTTACCCTGGAGCCAATGCCAGTGGCTCGCAGGAACCAGACAGTGGAGAGAGGAAATTAACTAAATGAAAGTAAAATGCAGAGGGTTTGGAATCGTTTGAAAAATATAAAGCCACGAAAACAACCCTAAAATATTGGTAGAATGTTTTGAAACACCTCTGTAATATTGCTTAGGTCTTGACAATATCGCCAAATTATTGACAAAATTTCTAGCATACCATTACCATGATGACAAAACTTCCATAATGCCTTACATAATGACAACCAGCCCTCCTCCTCTCCTTCATCATCGCCTGTCCTTCTTGATCCCGTCGTCCGCCTACACGCCATCAAGGGAACCACTTGAAATGCTTTAAAATGTTTAGAATATCCATGAATTATTAATAAAGCCTCCAGGATATCGGCAGGGTGATGAAAAACCTCTAAAATACCGCGGAAACAGCTAATTTATCAACGGAATATTGCTAATACTGATAAAATCTGTTGACTATAACAAAAAATATTGATACAACCCTCAAGAATGTTGCCAAGGTATTTTTAAAAAGTTAGAAAATCACTCAGTCTCATAAAGCTACCAAAATAGTGCTAAAAATTTAATTAAATCTCATATATATAGGAGAGTTATTGAAAACATCCATCCATCCATCCATCATCTAATCCTACGTTGTCCCATGAGGAGCGTAGGAGCCCGGGGCTAGGAAGTTGGTCCTAGCATTTAAGATGAGAGTGAAGTTGGTCCTAGCATTTAAGATGAGAGTGAAGTTGGTCCTAGCATTTAAGATGAGAGTGAAGTTGGTCCTAGCATTTAAGACGAGAATATCGGCAAAATATTGACAAAGTTCCACGAGCATTGCTAAACAATTGATAAAAACCCTTAAATATTGTTTGGATATTGACAAAATATCCTTGAATATTACAAAAACATTGATAAAATATTAGAATTTTGCTAAATTGTTAAGAAAAACAAGAATATTGCTAAAATATAAGAAGCTCTAGAATATTGAAAATTTTAAAATAATATTAATAAAAAAAATGTCTAGAATATAGCAAAAATAATGATAAAAGACCAAGAATGTTGCAATAATAGTCATAAGAAGACCTGCAAAATTGACAAAATAGTGGCATCTAAAATCTGAGAGTATATTGACAATATTTATCGGCCACCTTGTGAAGGCATAGCGATAATCTTTTTGCCTACGTGTGTGTGTGTGTGTGTGTGTGTGTGTGTGTGTGTGTGTGTGTGTGTGTGTGTGTGTGTGTGTGTGTGTGTGTGTGTGTGTGTGTGTGTGTGTGTTTGCATAATATCTCATGAACGGCTTGAGCTATCAACATGAAACCTTCAGGGTGTCAGCGTATGGCAAAAATAATGGCCGAGTTTGAAAATGAGCACTTGAGGCCAAGGTCAAGGTCTCCGAAATGACTGCCAAAGGTCAACTAATTTTTTACCGCCCGTCTTAAGTACCATTATATCTTATGAACGGCCTGAGCTATCAACATGAAACCTTCAGGTTATCAAGATATGACCAAAGTCTTGGATTTGGTCAACAACATATTCTGGCGGGCGATTAGCATTCGGCTCCCCAATGTTTTTCTTTCATTCATGCTGGTTTTCATCCAAGTTTAGCTTTAGATAAATAGGAACATCTCTAAATCTGAATGGGTTACATTGACACCCTTCATCATTTATATCATCATCATCATCATCATCATGTCATTTTTCAGTGTGGAATCATCATCGTCATCATTATCATCATCACCTCCATGTTTCCATCTAATACCGGTAGATCATGCAGTTATACTCTTCACAATTGTATGTGCTTCCCCACTATTTTCACTCACTCAGCATTCTTCGTCTTTGTCTCATTATCTCGATCTCCCCGCATCATTCATTTTTAATCATCTCATCGTCGCGCTTTCTTTGGTATGACGACTTGCTTCAGTTAACAATAAGCGAGAGGAACTTCAGAATCTTAATACTGTAGCCATTAACTCTTCCTTACCTGGAATAACTTGGGCATTTTATTCGTACTAACTCCGTACGATATTATTTTGAAAATTATTTATGGGAGCTTGAGTTTTAGGTTAAGCTAAGACTGTATGCTCGTGTTACTATTCTCACCCTTTTCTTGGACTTTTGTCTTTTTTTATTTTTTTTTTACTTTTTTATTGACATTATCTTTTCCTGCCATAATTATTCTTTGTTTTATTTTCCTTTCCATTATAAGCGCTGGTTTCTCTTATCTCTCTGCTTTATCTTGCCGCCTCTTCGTTATTCTTAAATACCAATTCCGCATATATCTCTGCTTTACCCTGCCCATTCATCATTATTATCTGCTTTGTCATACACCTCCATCATTATTCATATGTTTATCTTTCGCAACTATCATTATTTTCAACTTTGTCTCAGCCATTAATCTTTATTCTCAGCCTTCTCCCTCTCATTCTTAGTTAGTCACAGCTTTTAACCATTTACCATTATTCATTGCTTTATCTTACTTTTTCGTAATTATTTTCAGCTTTATTTTACCCCTTTATCATCATTCTCAACATTAACTTACCCTAGCATCGTTGTGCTGAGTGTTACGATTTTATGATTTTATGATATACTTAACGCACTTAATTCCTAGGCGTCATTTTGTAACTAGTTTCATTTGTAAATAGTTTCACTGTGTACAGGAAGACATTTGGCTTGCTGATGAATGTAGTCACACGAAGGCATCACTACCTCGAGTAAGTGGATGGGGGGCGCTCTCCATCTACCTATTACTGTATAGTAATAATAATAATAATAATAATAATAATAATAATAATAATAATAATAAAAATAATAATAAAAATAATAATAAAATAATAATAGTTATAATAATCCATCCCTCCATCAATCATCCAATCTTACGTTGCCCACGAAGAGCGTAGGAGCCCGGGGCTAGGCAAGTTGGTTATGATATTTAAGATGAGAGTGACCAGCCTCACTCATCCCTGAGTGACATTATGTGAGCGATAAACCCCAATCATCCCTTGGATAATAACCTTCACCGGCTCATTCCGACTGAAGCACCTTAATTACCCACTAAACCACCAGGCGGCATAAGTTGGTTATATGGTCACCACCCTGCGTGGTAAATGGTTTCCTGGTGTACAGGAAATCATTTGGTTTGTCACTCAGTGTTAAGTCACCCACAGGTAGAAGGAAGCAGAGAGAATTAGGGCAAAGAAAGACACAGGGAGGGAGTGTAAAGTCACCCATAGGCAGAAGGAAGAGGAAAGAATGAAGGAAAAAAAGACAGGAGGGAGTGTAAAGTCACCCACAGGCAGAAGGAAGAGGAAAGAATGAAGGAAAAAAAGACAGGAGGGAGTGTAAAGTCACCCATAGGCAGAAGGAAGAGGAAAGAATGAAGGAAAGAAAGACAGGAGGGAGTGTAAAGTCACCCGTAGGTAGAAGGAAGAGGAATGAAGAAGGAAAGAAAGACAGAAGAGGAAGGAAGGAAAAGAGGAAAGGGCGGACACCCAAAGCAGGACTACATCGATTACGTGGATAGTGAGCGCCCCCACCTACCACCAATAATAATAATAATAATAATAATAATGATGATAATAATAATAATAACTAGAATTCTGAAATTCCTGAAGCAGTATTTAAAGAACTCCACATTCCAGATGATAATGCCACATTCCAAATTAGAATGACAAAAAAGAAAAAAAATCAGCACTTGAACATCTGATATGGTGTACAGTCTTTGAAATATACAGTATATACAGAGTATGAAGAGTGGTTGTGGTAAATGGTGTATTATTAATATTACATCATAAATTGAATGTGCAGAGATAAATATTTTGATTTTTGTTCTAACCAAGATCTCTGTATATGGGAATCTAGGTCCAAAAATCGTAAAGAAACGTCAAAAAATATTGATTTGTCATAATTCCTGTTATGAAAACTTAAAAACTGGATACTCTACGATTCTGAAAAAGCGTTTGTTATCACCGTAGACCTACCGTTAAGGGACTTTTGGTATAACTCAAATTTTTTTACGGATTTTGACCTGTGACCTTGAGATCAAGATCAAAATCATTCATACAGTGCAAATCATGTTCATGCATGACCAAATACATTACCACCGAGGTTGGTCAATATCGGCCAAAAACTTTTCGATTTATCATTTCCGGACATGAGGCGGCCATATTGGTTTTCCTCAATATCTCAAAAAATATTTGTTTGATCGCTATATCAGTGCCCAGGTGCACTAGTATATTGTTGATGACTTCATACTGGAACATTTGTAAAGTGATTGATTCAGTTTTTGCTGCGCAGGAATGCAAAAATTGAAAAAAAAAAAAAAAAAATAGGGACGCTTATGCTAGAAAGAAAAATTTCATGTCATAAGAAGCCTGCAACCAAGATAAACATCTGAAGATTTCAAGTCTCTGTCTCAAACGTTCTTGGAATGCCAGCCCTCTAGATCTTCCCACCAAAAGAAATAATATCTACAACATCATTAAGAACTTCACAATCTGTGGAGTTCTTAATAATAATCTGCTCTTTTTTTCACAAAAGCTCCAGTTTCTCCAAAAGGAATTAAAAGCTCTGAAAACATGTTTGCCCCATTGCACTTAAAAGAATTGCGACATGACAGATATTCAACACACATTTCATCTGAAAAACAAGTGTTAACAACTCTCAATAATTTAATTTGCTTTACATGATTTTAGCTCTCTAGCACAAAAAAATTCCCGCTCTTTCTGGTGCCTTGCCATAAACTTTTCTAACAACAGTTGTACTTCCTCCTCCTCTCCTCTCTTCATTATTTATGGCTATGTAGCTGTTTCTTCCACCGACAAGGAAGAATTTATTGTCCAGACTTTCTCCTCTAATTCCAGTCTAAGCGTTTCCGGTACTCTTGTGCCCTATGACTTCAATAGGCTTGTCATGAAACTATCTTAATGTTATGTAATTTCTGGCCTTGCTGTTCACTCAATGTTGGTAGACAGTCTAAGGATGGTTACTTGATGGGGCTCCTAGCAAAAAAAATCCTTTGTGACTCCAGAACATATACTTTTAAAGACATTCATGGTTATCTAACTTTAGTCCTCGAAATTTTCCGTGCTCAGGACAACCCTCAGCTCAGCTAAAATAGATTTTTAAAATTTTAAAAACACAATTAGCTGAAGCACCAATTCATATTCTTTTTTAAAACAACCTACTGCTAAAATGCCAGAACAGATCACCTCGCTTGTTCACCAAAGGTTTCATTCTCCAAAGCTTATGATACGTAACATATAGTGGACAAAAAAGGTATTAGGTCATAGACTGTGTCAAGGTCATCTATAACAGTTTTGATCTGAGGCAGTTCAAACCTGGTAGAAGAGTTAATGGTCACAAAAGGGTGAAGTGAAGCAGGTTTGAGAACAATCAGTCAAAGGGAAAGATCACAGGACGGGGAAAGTTTCGGCCGTTTAGCTCATCACCCGACTGAAGATATGTCCCCCCCAGTACAACTAGGTATTTAACTTTCAGTGCGAAGACCTGCTTTTCATTTATTCTTCCTTCCTCCTGATAACTTAACTTTGGAGAGACGTTTCGAATTGGAGGGGTTATTCTGTTGCCATCATTATCTATTTCAGTAAAAGAGGTCTTTCCTCAACAACTGAGTACAATTGCTTAGAAGTAGCAATATTGGAATACTAAAATACGTTATGTTATCTATCTATCTATCTATATACCTAGGCTGCTTCCCCCAAGGAAAGGGAGGTAGCCGAGACAGGACGACTCACTCTCCATTTACTCATCCATTCAAACACATTCATTCGCATCTTAGCCCCAAAGGGGAGAACGGACAGATCCTCACCACATCACACCGCACAAGGGTCAACTGCACAATGCAATCAGTGAAAGAAATTTTCTGCCTCGTCGGTCTTTTTGGCCAGTATTGTCAAGCAAAATTATGATGAACTTGTTACCTCCGCCAACGAAGTTGGAGGGGGTAATGTATTAACCTACTGTATGTTTGACTGTCTGTCTAGAAGATGTCTCCAAAAGTTCTCAGTGTATTTCAATGATATTTGGTGGAAGGGTGGGCAATGGACCAAGAAAGAATTTATTATATTTTAGGGTGGATCCAGATCCAGATCCTACGTATATTATATTCAAAAGTTCTCAGTGCATTTCAGTAAAATTTTGTGGAAGAGTGGGCAGTGGCTCAAGAAGCAATTGATTAAATTTGGGGGCGGATTCGGATCCTATGTATTCCACAAAATATCTCCACGGATCCTGATCATAATCCTTTTTAATGGTAATGGCACTGGCTGAGGTATGCGCTCTCTGAGTGCTTTCTAGTTGTGACTGTGATTTGTCCTGGTAGAAAATAAAACGAGATTGCAGAATATGTTCAGATTTCTCGTTTTTCCTTCATCAATCAAGGCGGCACTAGCACTATGCTTCATATTTTTCCCATCAAATCTTAGGTCAGTTCATCCTCTCTTCATGTAAGTTTTTTAGTCACGAATTGAAGTTTTTCCCAAAGTTTGTGCGAGGTGAAGTAATTCGTGGATGAATCCATAATAAAGTAACTGACCTTTTCGACAGTGAGTCAGCGCCAGTGCAATGATAACAAGTTGAATAATACTAGACAGACAGGGGATTTTAGGAATTTGCTAAAGTAAACCACCATGCCTGTGGCAGTCCTTAGGATGTGGCAAATTGACTGGGGCCCATAGAGGTACAATTGCATGTAAGTATCGTAGGTTATTTTATTTTACAGGAAGTAAAAGAGAAAGAGGACTGCCTAATCTTCCTTCCTCTCATATTTATTCTTCAAAAGCATATCTTCGTCACGACTGGAATAATACCGTAAGATATTTTTCTGACAGGACTAACAAGGCAAAGTGAATACTAAATCTTTCTCCTCTTCCCCTTCAGTCATGCCAAAAGAAATCTGATTTGCAATAAGGAAATAATCGTGTGTTTGTCTGTGATTCTAGCCCTTGTCCTCCAGTCCCCACTATCGCATCACCAGTCACTTGGTCAGTATTCTTACTGACAAGAAAGAGAAGCCGGTGATGCACTAGTTAGCAAGTCCAGGTAACAAGTAACAGAACCCAATTTCGATCATTAGGCCTGTCACACTCTTGGTTAAACTTATTTACCCATGTCCCTCTTCGTCCAGCAGTACTACTGGCGACCCGAATGCATGGTTGCGGGTTGTATTCCAGAAAAATATTAGGGCATAGAAATAAATTAATACCTGCCTCTCCTCTTTGTTGGCACAGGAGACTTCGTAGCACCTCTTCTGTTCCGACTTATATTAACCAGGATATTTCATTCCATACTCTTTCAATAATAATCTCACCGATACTTTTTTTATTATTATCCTCTTTACACCGCCATACAGCATTACTCAGATTGGTGGTGACGGAGAGAGATGCCATCACGTACTGGCACTGATATACCTTGGTGGCTTCACTGGCCGCTGATACAAACATCCCACAACTCTCTCCTTATCCCTTAAAATAGAGGATGGTGGACTGCAGGAAGACAGCATCAGCCTGCAATCTGCTGGGTTCATATTTCAGATGAACCTACAACAACAACAACAACAACAACAACAACAACAACTACTACTACTACTACTACTACTACTACTACTAATAGTACTGCTACTACTCGGCTCACAGAACTTTCAAATGGACAGATGAGTTGCAGAAGTCTCTGGTATTTTCTGTACAAGAGACATTTTCTGACCTTAGTCATCTAACGATTACGAGAAGAAAACAGAAATAAGACAGTCGACTGAAAGTGGATAATATCAGCATTTATCCAGTATATCACCACTATCCCGGGAATCGAACCCAGGACTCTTGGGTGAAAGCCAGGCAGCAATCCACTACGGCACGACCAGGTAAAAGTTATCTCACATTGTCACAATCTTGTAACCTATGTCCCTCCTCCCCCACTGTTGGCCTGAAGCACTGGGGCAAGTAGATGCTTTTAACCCGTCACGTCCCGACCACTTTCGCACCTCCGACACCCCCCAGTCCCGACCATTTTTGGATTTTTTTTTTTTTTTTGGCTAAAACCTCCGCTTTAAGTGAGAAACATCGAAAATTCATAGAGAAATCGCTCACCTGAGGTTTAAAATACTCGATACAGGTAGGAGTACCTCCTTACCTTACAGGGTTTTCTATCAGGCTGGCTGCAAAGAAAACGAGTTCTGTGGGAGGATAACTATTCCACACCACTCCTAAACGGTATTTATTTATTTATTTGGTACGAATTTATATGTAGTATGAGAGTATATTGGTTTTCAAACAGTATTATAGGCATTATAAGCATTGTTTCACTCACTAACTCATCACCATTCCTGACCTTCTTTTGCCACATTACCTGATCATCATTTCTGACTGTTTCTTCCTCTAATGCTATGTAAACTTTGTCCTCCACATTGTCATTGATTGAGGAATCACTTTGGCCCTGAATGTCTTTATTGGCCAGGTCACTGGTAACAGGTGAATTGCCAAGACAATGGCATGCAGGGGGGGGGAGGTTATGCGGTGTAAGGCATTGTCCCTGCTTGGCATCTTGTAGAGGAATAGAGGAAGGTGTCCCGTGTATACGTACGAAAAATCAATCGCAAAAATTGAAAATTGTGCAAATTAGGGACCTTGCAATTGCAAAACGTACCAGTACGTCGATGGGACTGCCAAATGCAAAATGTTGCAACGTACCCACACATCGACGGGATGTCTCAGGTTAATCTACCCCAAGCTCTTACGGCAAGTAGTGGATTGCTACCTGGCTCTCACCTGAGAGTCCTGTTTTCGATTCCCGGCATAATGGTGATATACTGGATGATTTTTCCTGTGTAAAGTACAGGTTTCTCTCTTCATTTTGACTTGTAAGTGCTTGGGGTAGATTAAAAGCTTCAACTTGCCCCTGTGCCAGGAGGTTACTTCATCCTCTTCAGGCCCACAGTGGGGACAGAAGGACATCGGTTACAAGACTGTGGCAATGTGAGATAACTTTTACCTGGTCGTGGCGTAGTGGATTGCTGCCTGGCTCTCTCCTGAGAGTCTAGGATTTGATTCCTGGCATAATGGTGATCTACTGGATGATTTTTCCTGTGTAAAGTACAGGTTTCTCTCTGAACTCTTAACATCAACATTGTTTACACCAGGAACACACTAGAATACATAAATGGGTTTACTAGTATGACGGTTTACCTAATATTATTTTCCTACCGCCACACAATTATGTACATCTTAGGAAACACTGGCCTTATTGGATGGGTTTACAATAGGCACATCGAGCCCTCCCTGTGTTTAAAATCCCTCCTTCAGCTAAATGTATTTGTTCAGAGATGTCAAACATAAGATAACTTATGCCAAGAGGCTGGTGAGCTTAAGCATTTTTAGGAACTTATGACAATTTCAGCTGAATAAAATCGTCTGGTAATAGCTGAAACAGACTACTAAACTTTTCCCGATCATGAGACTGGTTAAAATGTAATATGAAAAATAATTAACTGGGAAAAGTGTTATGAAATCTGAACAGGGAAGGAGATTATGAGACTCTATTTTCACCTCGTGTTATTGGCCTCACGCTCGCCTCGGCTGAGCGTCTTTGGCATCCACTTTGCATTTATATTACTGGTTTCAGAGTACAGTAAGCTCACTCTCACAGCTCCTGGGCTCATTTTCACTTTAAATTGTCCTCTTTCAGCTCAAGTTTATGGTAATAACTCATCGCTCATTTCAACACCCCGTCCTCTCCTAACTGCCATACACTTTAGTGGATCTCTCTTAGTCAAGGTTACCCTGTTAGGACGACGACTTTAATTATATACATGCTTGAGATACAGGATTTTATGTGGCTATGGAAAGACTCCTCATAGCAAAGGGCCAATAGTGACCAACTGTCTGAACGAATGGAACGAATCAACAGAATTTGGTGTTATAAAGGATCTTAGCCAAGTTGCAGGATGATCAGGCCACCAGAGCGGCTTGGTGTTATTACAAATCATTTTAATATTTGTGTTCTTTCACCTTAACTTTAATTTTGGTTTCGTTGGGAAGGGTATGATAGCAGTATGGGTGAGGACAAATATATAAACGGGTATTATAAACAAGTAATAAAAGCAGGCAATCTGAGTACAGGAAATCCAATGGCAGGTCTTTTCATGGTTGTGTTGGTCTGTCGGTGACATCAGACAGCTATACGAGGTTTGTCCGAAAAGAAAACGAACTTTTGAAATGGTGAGTCAACAAGCTGGCATAATCTGCTAGCGACGGGAGCGCTGTGTAGCTGTGATTTTGAGTTTTGGTCTAACTCTAACCGCATCATGCTACGTCACTTAGTCATCAACGGGTATGTTCAATTGACTGAACGTGTGTTTAGTGCACTTTGTGATTTGTTGCAAGTTGAACAATGAAGGATCATGAAGAGCAACGTGTTTGTGTGACAATGTTTCAAACTGCGAAAAACGTTTACGGAGATTTTCAAATGTTGCAACAGGCTAATGAAGAGGATTTTTTGAGCCGTAAGCAATATCACAAGTGGCTCAAGCTGTTCATCAGGAGACGACGATCACTTTGAGGAAGTTCATGCTGTGATCCATTAAAATCGTCGCCTCAAGTTTCTGAAGCAGGCATCTGTAAAAGTTAGTGCCACATGATTTTAACCGAAAAACTGAAGACGCATCATGTTGCCACAAAATTGTGCCACGTCTGCTGACAGATGGACAAAAATAGAACAATGTCACAGTCATTCAGGATTGTTCTAGCGCTGGTGAAAACTTTTTTTAAAAATGCCACAACAGCTGATGAAACGTGGGTGTACGGCTGCCATGTCGAAACAAAAAAGCAGTCGCTTGATGAATCACTCTTGTGTGATAATCAAAGACGGTAAATAAAACACACACTTGAAGAATATATTTACCAAATAGTTTCGGTGGACACTTCCACCATCTTCGCTGGTCAAGAAAGATGGAAGGACATACTGACAATACAAGGGCTTCATTTTATGCGTGTGTGGGGGGGGGTAAAGGTGAGGTCAGGTGGGGTGGATTGTAAGTGGGGATTTCCCCAAGGGTAGGGTGAAAGGGAGGGACATTACCAGACAGGTCAGGTTTTATTCCTGTTTGACCTCACCTGTGTCAGTGCGGGAAGGGACATTTCCACCAGGGACCTCATTATAGGATCTAGCTTGTACATGCCTTCACTAAGGTGGAAATTCTCGTATTTTTGAATACACATGGCTTCAATAATCTTTCGTTTCCGAGAGTAATGAATTTTATACAGTAGATGGCTACCTTGCCAGTCAATTCTGTGGTTGGCTTCACAAACATGATTAAATATTTAAATTACATGTTTTTGTGGCATAATTGTGTTCCTTAATCCGTGTTTCCAAACCTCGACCTGTTTCTCCTATGTACACTAGATCATAATCTTTGCAAGGAATTTTATATATGCCTGCCTTTAATTATGTTGTACATTTGTTCTTTACTAACATTGACTTGATGGTGAAGGTATACCTAAATGTTATATTTACATCACTGCTCTAACCTACTAACTTTAACATATTCAAGTCTGCAACATAAGGCAAAGTGACAAAGTGTGTCTTTTCATTGGTGGTTTTTTTAGGTATGAAGTAAGATTGCTTAGCTTTAAGGTATCTTTTTATAATGAACCATTTGGGAGAAGTAGACTGTAGTGCCAGTCGAACAGGACAGTACTCCCGAGGTAGATGGCAAGCTGGTGATAGGGAGAGCTGGAGATCCCGTTTCACCAGCCCTCAGGACTTGATCCTGACCATCTCCCTTTGCTGAACATTTCCAGTGCTTTCATTAACACAGAGTAGGCCAGCATACTCTCTTAATACATCTACCTTCAACTGTCACCACCATACTACATGCACATAAGATATCACACCTTGAATTCCCACTCTCATTAGCAATGGCTGCTGCAACATTACTTTCTAACAAGGTGGAACCTTGGATTGCCACCACTGGAAGGGTAGGGCTCGCGGTGTAGGATCCCCCCCAGCCGCCATCAAGGGACTGTGCCGACAGCGAGAGTAGTCGCGGTGCGCGACTCTGAGGTTGTTATTATCGTGCCCTGGCAACTACCATTCAAAAGTACGTTTGATTTCGTGTATTATATGAGACGCATGTGATGCGTGTATAATATATTCGTGTATAATATATTCGTGTATAATAATATTTGTGTATAATATATTCGTGCTTAATAATTTGATTCGTGCATTATATGATACGAAATCGGACGCACTTTTGAATGGTAAGTTGCCAGGGTACAATAATGACAACCTCAGAGTCATGCGCCGAGACTATAGTGCAGTTTCCGGTTATGCTAGTCAGCAGAGAAATGAAAGTGCTGCCTTATTCTTCACCAACATCCGTGGTCTTAGTACCAATTTAAATTCAGTTCATTTTTTCCTACAGTCCATATCCCCTCTGGCCCTATTCCTCACAGAACCACAGATATCACCCTCTACTGAAATATCCCCATTATGTTTTCCCGGTTACCATCTCTTCACAAACGTCCGTAACAAAGGTGGAACCTGTTGTTATATCAAATCTCAATATGCAGTTGACACCATTTTAAACTTCACTTCATCTAGTTTTGATTACTTACTGTATAAACTAAATTGTCAAAATATTACCAAATATATATCGCTCCCCCAGTGCTTCTTCTTAATCCAGTGTATTTGATTCCATATCCACACAGTTGAGTAACCTTAACCTTGCCCTTAGCATGGAAATTATCATTTTGGGTGATTTTAACATACATAATGTTGAATGGTTCTTGCATTCTGCCAGGACTGACAATGTTGGTCTAGAGTGCGAGCTTTTTGCGGAATCATTTAATCTCATCCAGCTGGTAAAGCAACCAACCAGAATACCAGATAATCCTGATCATAATGCCCATCTCTTGGATCTTATCCTGACAAATAAAACAAATCAATACATTATAGAGGTTTTGTCTCCACTTGGATCCTCTGACCACAATCTCATCAGAGCCTCATTAGTTAGCCCCTCAAACCTCCCCATTCTGAACCCGTCAGGGTGACCCGATGGCACTTTGATAGGGCAAACTGGGATGGATTTAGACATTATCTTGCTAACATTCCATGGCAGTCTTTCTTCTCTAGTGATCCCAATTCTACCCAGTCCCATATTTGCGACTCTTACTAGCTGGGATGGATTTATTCATACCAAGTCAACAGTTCACTAAAAGATCGAACTCTCCAAAATGGTTTGATAGCATCTGTGACAGAGTAACAGCCCAAAAGTCATTAACATATAACTCTTACTTAAAATAAAAAACATTTAAATCACTCAATTTAAAAATGCTAGGAACCATGCAAAAGCTGTAATAGATCTCGCTAAATCAAACTTTCTTCAAAATCAAGCATCAAAACTAACAGCCCTAATGACAATAGAATATTCTGGTCAACTCTCCATTCTTTCAATAATAACTTTAACAAGTCATCATCGATTCCTCCACTAAAATCTTCAGATGGCAACATTACAAATGACCTGCGTAGGAGAACAGATATGTTTGCCGGCACATTTGCCAGAAATTCTACCACAGAGGAAGCCAACCAGGACGTCCCAGTACTAAAACTTGATTCTTCCGAAATTGTTCCACTTGAAATACAGACAAAATACATAAAATCCATCCCAGACAATTTACCTACCAACAAAGCTCCAGGCCCAGATGGAATTCCTCCAATTGTTTTGAAAAAGTGTTCCCTGAACTTGCCTCTGTTCTTGCTAAATTATTCAGACTATGCATACGTACTTTTTCATTCCCTAATTCATGGAAAGAAGCCAATTTCCACCCAATACCTAAGAAAGGAAGTTCCTCTGACCCCTCTGATTACAGACCAGTAGCTGTCACATCTTCTGGTAAGTTATTTGAAACTTTAATAAGCACATAGTCAAACATCTTGAATCCAACAACTTAATTAGTATTAGACAATATGGTTTTCACCACAAAAGATCCACCATTGAAATACTCAGTTGCCTGACTCATACCATCCACCAATCAATCGACCTGCATAATTCTAAGGCTTTCGACAGAGTATGGCATCGTTCCCTGTTGTCTAAACTCCCTTGCTATGGACTAAAGTCTTTTGTTCCTTTGATTTCCTCATATGTCACTGACAGAATAATAAGAGTGAAAGTTGATGATGTATATTCCAATTTCCACTCAATTAACGCCGGCGTGCCACAGGGATCAGTTCTGGCGCCAACCCTGTTCCTGGTTCATATTAATGATCTCTTATCTGTCACCCACAGTCCCATCCATTCATATGCAGATGACTCAACTCTTCATTGTTAATTCACACTCAGACACACATTTACAAAGTCTATTATCTCTAACTCTCAACTCAGTGCAGCCATCTCCATAAATCAAGACTTATCTACGATCAGTGAATGGGGACAAAAGAACCTTGTTTCATTTAATGCTAGTAAAACTAAAGATATACAATTTACTAATAGACAGGTATTGCCAGATTCGTATATTACCTTCAATGCTAAAAATATTCCCATCCACAAAAGTATTGAAATTTTCGGTGTCTCACTAAACAATGCCCTCAGCTGGACCTCTCGTCAGATCACTTGCTCAAACTCCCTCAAAGAAACTTGGATTATTGTACAGAGTCCGTAATTTCTTCACTGAAGAGCAGTTAGCTATAATTTACAGGAGTCATGTGCGCTCTCAGCTTGAATATTGCTCACCCTTGTGGAATGGATGTGGAGAGGTTGCATTAAAACAACTAGACAAAATTCAGAACAAAGCTGTTAGAATTATTAATAACCCTACTATTACTAATAATCTACCTCCCCTACAAGTAAGAAGGAATGTTGCCTCCCATGCATTGTTTTACAGATATTTTTATACCAAATATTCTGACGAAATTGCGTCCATTGTGCCACCTCTCCATGCCTTCCCTCGTGCTACGCTGGCATCTGGCAGCGCTCATGACTGGACTGTCACACTACCTTATTGCAGAACTTCTGCCTATCAGAATTCTTTCATTCCCCAAACTGCATCACTGTGGAAATCGCTTTCCCAGAGTTGTTTCCCTCAAAACTTCAACCTACAGCTGTTCAAGTCTAACTGTTACAGATATTTTATGAACAGAGGACACCAATAATCTGGTGTATGGATTAGTTTTTTTATTAATTTGTTTTTCCTTCCTCTTTTCCGTTATTTTTTAAAAAATAAGTTTTGGGCGATTTCCCAAATAAGATTATTTTCTTCTTGTATATGTTCTGAACTGCAAATTTTAAGGGCTCTAAGGAACATTGAGGAGATAACAGACAATTTTGTGGCGGACTGAAGATACGAAAAATAATGAATGAACAAGTTACAACTGGTTGGTTTCCTATACACCTTAAATCTAAGTGAATGATTTTTCTTCATCACCAGAACATCAAGAAAAGGAAGAACACCCCGATTCTCCCACTCAACTTTAAATTTAATGGAGGGTGCAAGATTATTTAGGTGTGCGAAAAACTCGTCAAAATTATCAAGTGCTGAATGCCAAAATGATAATATGTCATCAACGTAACGAAACCAAATGAGCTGAGGAGGAGAAACTCGTGGCAGTGGTTCCGTTTCATAATATTCCATATATAAATTGCTTAAAATGGGTGACATTGGAGAACCCACACCAAATTGTTGCATGTAGAAGTTGTTGTTGAATGAAAAGGCATTCGAAGGCTCACATAAGTTTACAAGTTCTATGAAACAGTCAGTTGGCATACCCAAGTCAAGATCACATTCTGGCAATTTGTTAGCTAGAAATTCCAAAACATCGTTAATGGGAACTTTGGTAAACAATGAATCAACATCGAAGCTAACCATTTTACCGGAGAAAAAGTCGATTTAATTTTCTCCATAAAATCGGAAGAGTTCTTTACATGTGCCGTGGATACTGTACCTACTACAGGGGCTAATCTATTGGTAAGAAACTGTGATAACTTGTACGTAAAACACCCACACTGTGAAATTATGGGACGCAATGGAATATTATCTTTATGGGTCGTTGGTAATCTGTCCATATATGGTAATTTAGGGTTGATCTGAATGAACTTATTGGTATCTACATTAGGCACTTCTTTCAACACTTCTTTCACTTTCTTGTTGAATGCTGATGCAAGTCTTTTCAGAAGGGAGGACCGTATTTCTTCATATGTTGTGGTATCACTCAAAAGATGGTTCATTTCATTATCATATTCAATTTTGTCAAGAATAACCACTGTATTACTTTTGTCCGATTTAATTATGAAAATTTCTTCATGTTTCCGTAATTTTGTGAGAGCAGCACGAAATCTCCTAGGAATGGAATCAAGAAAAGGCAGTCGTCGCAGTGGGTTGAAACACTGTCACCACGACCGAAAAAAAGCACGTCAGAGTCGCATAAATATGAAGGTAATGTTGGTCGTCTTTTTTTATGGGAAGGGCGTCGTTAATCGTGAGTTTGTTTCACCTGGTCAGACAGTCAATAACGAGTATTACTTGGACGTCCTGATGAGTTTGAGGGAGGCAGTGCAAACAAAAGAAGAGGCCTGAGGCGTGGACAAACTATACCTGGATGCTTCATCATGACAATGCACCTGCTCACGCGTCGCTCCTTATACCAAGGTCTAGTGCCTTATCCGTGACTTTTTGGTGAAGCACGAGATGACTATCGTCTCCCAGCCTCTCTATTCTCTGGATGTGGCCCCTGTGGAATTTTCTCTCCCTTAAAGGTTGCCAGATGCAGACGATAGAAGAGACAACAGAAAATTCGCCATGAGAACTGTGCACCAATCCTGAAAAAGATTTCCAGGACGCGTTCCAGAGCTGGAAACTACGTTGGGAACGTTGTACGAACAGTGAAGGAAAGTATTTTGAAGGAGACAAGCCAGATCAAGTTGTAAGGAAATCAATTAATTTGTTTTATGAAACGTTCGTTTTCGTATGCTGCGGCAGTATCTGATGGCAAACAAATTTTTGTCAAAACAGAACATGCGTGTTGACCAGTTGGAGCCGAAGACAAAGTCTCGTATGATACTTTCTGTGCACAGCAGATTTGTGTGTGTGTGTGTGTGTGTGTGTGTGTGTGTGTGTGTGTGTGTGTGTGTTTTGTCCTCAGGACTTGGACCTACTTATTAGACTATGTGATCCCTTCAGCGGGGGGTATTTGAATATTTTTTCTTCCTTTTACAGAAAGAGAAAAAACTTGCTCTTCTTTTCGCTTTACCCTACGTACTTCCTCCCTACCTACTTGCCTTCCTATCTACTGTACCTCTCTGCTTATCTTCCATACCCATCTCCCTGCTACATATTACCAACT
Organism: Coenobita brevimanus; assembly: GCF_032717465.1. Lineage (NCBI taxonomy): Eukaryota > Metazoa > Arthropoda > Malacostraca > Decapoda > Coenobitidae > Coenobita > Coenobita brevimanus. The sequence continues at coordinate 19,817,494 of NC_137023.1, read as the reverse complement.
TCCTTGCCTACCTTTCTTCCTGCCTGTCTACTCAGGTATACCTTATATCTACCTGCCCACCGGACACCCTACTTGTCTCTCAGCTGACCATGCTTCTTACCCCCCTACCTATCCCCTTGCCTCTCAACCTACCTCCCTACCTCTCTTTCTGCCTACCTCCCTGCTTACCTATCTACCTCCCCACTTACTTCTTTGCCTTCCTCCATCATAAACTGAGGTAGCGACACAGATTTTTTTTTTTTTTCAGTTTGCTAGTTTTCACGGACTTGTATGAGAATTGCGATGTGGTCAGTAATTACAGCATTTTGAAAGCCTTTTCTAATGATACCAATGTTATGTCTATTCTCATGTAAATAAAGACTTTTGCTTCATGGCTTTGATTATTTTTCTCATTTTTTGTTTGTGATCTCTGCCTTGCTCTGAATATGTTGACCTTTTCGGCGGCGAGGGCACAGGGAATATATTCATTTGACACCACAGTCGTCCAAATCGGTCCAAAATTGCGGCCTCTAGTGCGTGGACAAACGAATGAACAGACAGAGGAAACTGCCATCCCGGTTCAGGCTCACTATTGCCCACATACATATTGGGGAATATGACACTGTCGACAGAGTAGATACAACAGTCAACTGTTGTCCAAAAGCACTCGCGATCTATCCCGGGTGGGGGTAGGATACAATTTATAAATATATAAATCGATGAAACTGTTTACCGATCTTCCACAAGACCCATCAACCATTACATCAATGAAACCCCCTTGCTAGTAACATCGCAGTAATCCTAAATGAGCCAGTCCTACCATGAATTCATTAAAGATGATGGGCGTTAGTCCCATAACGGTTACATGTGAAGGTGTGGGACATGCAGAAGTACTGGTTGGTCTCAAAGAGTGATCTGTGTAGTCCATGTCCAGGGTCGGATAAAAATAAAATGCCGTTCAATAGGAAATAAACTACTTGACCGTTAATTTATCTCTGGTCAGCAATGTATAATTATCTTTCTGTCATTTGTTATCAGGTCTGACATGCTGAAAATTGTTAAATATGTTCTAAACGTTTTCTATGAATATGGCAGTAATGAATTAACTCCAGTAGGTTTACATCTCGCTTACCAGCCATGCCTGCCCAGTATATATGTATTGTATAAGTCCAATCAGCTAGGTGCAAATGCATAGGGTGAATTTCCCATAATTGGCGTGAAAATAGTATTATTCAGTTTGGTAGCTCTGGCCGGCTGTCTTTCCCCAATTTTTGTGTGAAATAGCAGGGTTAACGGCGTGGCAGAGGGGGACAGCCAGGATTGTTTACTCTGCTTGTGGTCACTCTTTACACACGCCGAGGGACAAACATTTACATAGGATATTTCCACCAGGGTTAGCAAGCTGTACCAGGGGCGTGCCAGCGGAACCCTCCCTCTTAACACTCATCCGTCCTCTACAAATGTTGATTGGAAACGGTCGACCCAAACGGGATATTCTGCAAAAAGCAGTGCATATTGCTGTATTCCATCAGTACGATGACATTCTTTATCTGTCTCTGTATCTATCTTCTGTCAAGAGCGTAGGACCCCGGGCTAGGACACTTAATCCAGATACTTAAGAAAAGACCATTTGCTCCTCCTTGAGTGGCGTTACGTACGCTGTGAACTCCAAACACCACTAGGATGTAAATCCCTATGGACCACTTCTACCTGGAATGCCTTAACCCACCAAAACACCAGGCGTCTATCTGCTTACATGATTACCACCTATGATAATTAGTTGTTTCCTGCGTGACGAGAAACCATTTTACCTTTCCCTTACTGCACTAGTTCAAGTGAGTGAATGGTGGTGTCCCCTTGCTGGTAGGATAATGTTCATATCTGCCTGTCTATCTATCTATATCTATATCTATCTATCTATCTATCTATCTATATCTATATCTATCTATCTATCTATATGTCTATCAATATATATATATATATATATCGGGCGTCCCGGCAGAAGAAAATATAAGGTAAGTAAACGACAACTAAGGAAATTCTGTGTAAAAATGCTACAGCAACATGTGATCATGTATCAACCGTTTGGGAGATAAAATTACTGTTGACATAATGGCTGAATCAGGGAAACCATAATGACATCGGTACCCTGACTGAGGTGTCGCTCTATAACGGCTGAGAGTTGAAACTGTGGTGATTTCGTGTTTTTTTTTTCTTTTCGGAACGCCTCATTCATCTTGTGCTCCCGCGACAATATATATATATATATATATATATATATATATATATATATATATATATATATATATATATATATATATATATATACATCACGAAGTGATTCTAACTCTGAATTTGAAGAGAAAATCCTGTATGAAATTCTCACCTATTATGGAGCTATAATTACTGATATTCTTGCGGATGAATTGTGATGAATTCCCGTTAAACTAAACTCCATATCTCCATCCATAAAGTTTACCCATGAGATGGAAATTAATATGAACTGCTCTTTTTGGATGTATAAGTCATTAAGGATAAAGGTTTCTGAAGACCAAGATATACAGTGAACCTACAAAATAAGATACTGTCGTATGGCTATTATTATTCAAATCATCATATTGATAAAGATCTGTCTTAATATCTACGTACTTGGAAACTGACAGTTCATACCAAGAAGTTTTGGAGGAAAAACTAAAGATGATTCAAAGCACTGGCAAGAAACCAATTTATCCTCTCAGTAAACTAATGTATTGTCTTAATACAGCAAGGAAACACTTTTATGCAGGTATAACTAATAAACAAGAACGCCAGGCCAACCAAAGATCATTTTCTTTTATGTTTTACGTTTACTGAAAAACTAAGTGCACAGGTAGCGTTTAAGCATGAAAGCCCACATCAAGCAGTTCAGGTGCTGCATATAAAATTTCCTGCAAAAAGTGAATAAAATTTTATATCAAACAATCTGGAATAGACTTGGAAACCAGGAACACAGAGCATTATTATAGTGTAAGGACGAAGCAACCTAGCTGAGGCTCATTCCAGAACAAAGCATCCAGTTATCACCGCACTGACCAGGCAGGTTCAAAGATTATAGCAGGGTTAAAAAAATCCATCCATCCATTGCCAGACGCCTCAATCCCGTTTGGGGTGGCCACAAACAAATCGCCTCCACGTCGCCCTGTCCCCTGCCATTTCACTGCCCTGCTCCCAACTCACATCCCCCTCTCTCATATACCTCTCCATCCCATCCCTCCATCTCATCCTCGGCCTCCCTCTCCCTCTTCCCCCCTCCACTTCACTCACATACACTCTCTTCGTCAGTCTCTCACCCTCCATCCTCCCCATATGGCCAAACCACCTCAGTGTGTTCCTCATAACGCTTCCTATTACATCCACATCCACACCACAACGCTCCTTTATATCCTCATTCGTCAGCCGGTCTCTCCATGTGACTCCACAAGCTCCTCTTAAATAACTCATTTCCACTGCTGTCACTCTTGACTTGTGTCAGAAAAATGATGAAAGAAATGTACTTCAACCTTGTTAAAGTGTTGGCACATTGGAGATAACGTAAACATAATGTATGGTAATTTTAAGGTTGATATAATGTTAACAGAATTAGTTACTGTCTGTATAGGATTCCTATGATTTAACACGTTAGTTCAGCCAAGGTTAGGTGAAGTGAGGTCGTGTCGTCAAGTCAGGTCCCCCTTTGTCAGCTGTGGCCCTTCCCTGCTCTTAGTAATACACGAAGGTACTGTCTCCTCTTTCATTTTTGCTGTGGTTGATTTGCCTACATTTCTGCACGGTGATATAAATTTTCTGCACACACACACACACACACACACACACACACACACACACACACACACACACACACACACACACACACACACACACAATCAGTCAGTCGCCAGTGTAATTACCCACCGCTATGGAGGACCAGTGCTTACCCTGTTCAGAAAAGCTGAGCGCCTTGACTTCAAGCATCGGAAACGACAGTGTGATCTCTGTTTTCTGAAGTGTTGTGAAGAACAAACTCTAGTGCCGGATTTTCCTCAATTTAAGCTCTCTAACCATCACTTACAACGCTCAAGATCATACAGAAAATGTCAGAAGTTCTTTTTGCTTACAGAAATTAGTTACAAAGAGAAACAATTGAAACAGACCGGCAGAAAAGTTAATGATTTATGAGATAAACTTAGATAAAAGGTTTCATGGATTGCCTAACCATCTGAAGTGTCTGGGTACCAAACGAAATTACACAGTGATATCAAGAGTGGAGTTTGTTCAGATATCCAAGTTAACTAATCTGGGTTATAATTTTCGTGCCAATCTACCTCTTGACAATGTAAATCTCAAACTACCCAAGTAGAGTTCATTCCCCACTTGAAAAGTCTGCACTATCTAATGAACTTAAATTTTCTATTGCGCCTAGTAAACTAAATTTTGTGAACCATTTCCTTGAGTCTGAAAAATTAAATAAGAAAATTTCTTATCATGAATAGGCTATTACCACCCGATGAGGGGGACGGACTATTTTAAAAACTCCGTCCGCCACTTAGCATTCGAGTCATTTTATTCGTAAGGTTCATATCGCAGATTTGATGCAGACTACTTAGCCTTAAAAAAATATTAGTCTTGATTATGATATAGTTATTTGGAACAGGAATGACTACGTTCACACAATGTTATATATTCTGCATAATGCAACTACATTAATTAGAGTAAATGATGACATATTCAAATTAATACTAAAGTCAGAGGACAAGGCTAACAGATTACTCACAAAGATGGAAGAGGAAGAGATTCTGTGTAACGAAATTTACTCACACCTACGACAGAGTTGATCACAGTCAGGTATAATGTATGAGCTTCCAAAGACCACAGGGTAGGATGTTCTCTAAGACCAATTTTATCTGCCATAGGAACCCATACTTATAACATCGCTAAATATTTGGTCCCTGTTTTGAGCCCCATTTCCACTAACCAATACACTTGCAGGGACACCTTTTTTTTTTTTTTTTTTTTTCGTTAAGGAGATAACAGACTTAAACACCGAAGTTATGTTATGGCCAGTTTTGATGTTAAATCTCTGTTTATCATAATCCTGTTAAATGAGACTATTGATATTTGCATCAATGAATTTTTTAAGGAGCATGACATAGTTTCCGGCTTCAGCAGCAAACAAATGCGTAAATTACTGAATTTAGCTGTAAAAGTCTGCATATTTGTATCCAGTGTGCAAGCCTACAGACAAGGGGTAGCGATGGGAAACCCCCTTGACCCAACACTAGGTAATATTTTCTAGAGCTTTCATGAAAAAAAAATGGATTAACGATTGCCCAGAGGATTTTAAGCCACTGTTTTATCCGAGGTATGTAGATGACACCTTTTTGCTTTTTAAATCTCCAGATCAAATACCACGATTTTTAAACTACCTTAATTCAAGACATCCAAACATACAATTCACAGCTGAGACAGAAAAGGATAATAAACCTCCTTTTTTAGATGTAGATATCACCAGAACAGGCACCACTTTCACTATCAATGTCTATCGGAAACCAACATTCACGTGATTATGTACGAAGTTCAACTCATTAATTCCAGTAAATTATAAACGTAATTTGGTAACAACTCTGATTAAACCGAACCTACCATATTTGCTCAGATTATTTTAAGTTTCATAAGGAATTTCAGTACATAAGAAAAATGCTTTATAATAACGGGTTCCCTAAATTTTTCTCTGGCCTTTATATTGGCAAACCTATTAACAAGTTATTAACCCTTGTGGCTCAAAAAGGTCAAACTGTCCCAATACACACTATTTACTTTAAGCTCGTTTACAGAGATAAAAACAGTTTTCACCTGAGAAACAAGCTACGCAAACTACTCAGTTGCACATTTCCACAAATAGATTTCAGACTAAATCTTAGTGCTAGAAATATAGGCACCCTCTTCAGAATCAAAGACAAGGTAACCTTACACTTACAGCCCTCTGTTGTTTATAGATATACGTGTGATAGCTGCCAGGCGTCATATATCGGAAAAACATAGACGTATAAAAACACGCAAACACGAACACTTACTAAACTAAGCTAATTTTGACATTTTTAACTTCGGAAATTATTTCATATAATTCTGCCTACTGAATGTGTGTGAAAGTAGGCAAGCAATTTACAAATATAAATATATATGTTAAAATAAAAACTGTAGATTTATCGCGCTCTTCAGTGTTGCATTAACCAATGAGCAGCCTTAATTCAAATGTTTCTTGAGTCCAGCTATCAGAGATGAGTGAACAGGATATACATAATATTTTTAGTGAGTGGCAGTGGGAGACATGGCAGAGTGTTCAGTCAGCCAAGATCTCGAATCAACTGAGGATCAGGGCCGCGTGACGTCACAAGTAGGCCTGCGCGGCTGGGTCCTTTTCTTTCTTTTTTTTTTTTTTTTTAGTCAGAGTGGGTCGACTTGGTATTACAGACTTAGGCATCCCTCTCGAGCATCACATGCCACGTTATACAACACATCCAGTTTCTGTGACGGAATACACGTTACTTTCTTCAGCCTAACAGATGGCATCAAAAAATTTGGAAATTCCCTTGTTTTTTGAGATATCGGCTTTATTAATACGAACCTACATTTTTTTTTTAACCAAATTGCCTTCATGCAATTGAAACACAATATTAATGCTTCTTGTATTAAATTTTCATTCGTCATTCATCTCATAATCTTTTATCGTCCCATTAAGTGTTTGGGCCTGGGGTTAGGCTACCCAATCCCGACTTTTAAGCGAGGATGACCAGACTTCCTCACCCTAGGTTGGCAGTACGTAAGCAATAGACCCTATTCAGCTCTCAGATGTAAACTCTTACGACCCCCAGCCTGGTGGAGAGCCTTAGCTCACAAGATCACCAGATGTCATTTGGTAACTTGGTTAGTACTCAAACGAAGTAAAGCAGGAAACCATCTGATATGCTTCTCAGTGTTGATTCACCTGAAGGCAGAACCACAATGATTAAGTGAATGTTGAGCGATAGCACCATCGAACTAAATTAGCGCCTAAAATTCCCCAACAATGATGTAACTTTTGTAATTATATTAGATGAATATACTATATATAGGTTGAGAGGAAAAAAAATCTTACTAAAAGAGGGGAGAGCTTGGCACAGAAGAGGAGAAATTGTGTAAGGCTGGGGCATAAATGTCTGAATGTGTGTGAAAGTAGGCAGAATGAAACGAGGTGTTAGACACTGGATGCTTTCCATGAAGGCATATTGAATATAATGGCCCTTTATGAAACTAAGCTGAAGGGGAAGGGAGGAAAGTGGCGAGGGGCTGCACAAGGGAGAAACTCTGGGCTGAGTGCAAGAATGGGAGCAAAGAGAGCGTTGCACAGAACTGTATTGGATATGATATATAAATGTGTGTGAGTGGGGAAAAATGATCGCAGCACTAATGGGATGTGGGGTGAAAATAAGCAATGGAAGATTAGCAACAGTGTGAATGAGTATGCCAGAAATGAGAGCAGGGCTGCAGAAAGTGTATACGGTTGAAATTATATCCCCATATTGAAACTGTGTTTATCAGTGGCGGATCCTGCACTCTAGATAAGGAGGAGGGGGGGGGGGAGGCTGAGCTGATTCCCAGCGGATTTACCACAAGTCAGAATTCATGCTGGCTTAATTCAATATTTATTACGAAAGCCACTATTTCAATGAAATAACATTATGATGATATTTATGTAGGATATTCATGCTTATGTTTTGGTAAATACGTTGTTCTTTATTACTTCTTTCATTATAAGTAATCAGTGATCTGAGGACAAAACAGATTTAAACTGACTTGAACGCAAAAGTCGCGAGATGCCGTTGCATTGCCACAGTAAACGCAACTTCATTATGGCTGTATTATTTCTTTCGTCTGAACAATTCACGAAATCAAGACCCAGCGTGAAACAGCTTGGTTTAAAAGTACTAGGTATTATTGGTGATTAATGTGAATGTAGAAATAAGAAGATGAAGCGATGGATTTCACTTTCAGGCATGGAATAGCCAAGTGCTTAAAGCCTGAACAAGCGCTGCTCTCAAAGAAGATAAAACAAAAGAGCCAAAATAAAAGTCCGTCAGTTTTTAGATGTCTGGGGGAATTGCTTGAAAGGTGGTATGTCATAGGCAGACGGACAGACATTGTGAGATATATTGTTGCAGAATTAAACAGTTGAGCATTTGAAAGTCTGAGAGTAATAATGAACTCTTGAATTATTTAGGTGTGTTTCTACTAATTTCCCACACGACGCAAAGCACGTTCTTCCAGTTTATATAATATGATCTTAAAGATTCATCTTCGCCAAGCACTTTCTTATCGCGGCCACCAACCTCTTTTCTGTTCTCTCCGTACAGCCACATGCCTCCCCAAATGGTACCACTGCTCACTTCCCGTATGGTCTGACATGCCTCTCCCCTTTCCACTAACTGCACATGTGGCTTAAATCTCCCCCATCACCCACCTACACCCACACCCAAACCCTCCCACCCCCCGACACCCACACTCTCCCCCACACACAGTCATCCCCCATTCTCAACTACTTTTGACCATGACTTTTCAGCTAAGCTTTACTCAGTCCACATCCATTCAGTCTTCCATTTTCAACATGTATTATGATTTATCTCAAGTCATATCACTCATTCTCCCCATATTTCAAGTCCCAGGGTCCGAACCATTTCTTTTCCTCTGCCTTATTCAGCGTTGGCTCCGTCCACGTCTGATGCCCTCTCGTCAGTGTCAGCCGTATTTATTCTTGGAGTGCTGTCAGGCTTTACCGTTCTTGGAATTCTGTCTCAAACATTTCCACTCACTGGATTCTCGAGGAATCAAAGGACACACATAAAAAGGCAATTCATGACAATTTTTTTTTTTTTAAAGCACATGCGATGATTTAGAATTCTAGTTATACGAAACCCTCTTATGTTTTCATGAATCCATACACATAAACTGGCATCGCTAGTGCCCTGTGTGATTCTTAAATATATATAATATGAAAACACATTTATCCATTTGTTGACCTATATAGTGATATATCCACTACACATATATATGATATGATTACAGACCTTTTTTCCCATCAACCGTTCATATATTCACAACTCCCAAATGCCACAGGAAATTCCATAATTTCCATTTCATATCTACTAGAATGATGAAATAATTACTGTTTGATTATATCCTATATTTACCCTACCTCATGCTGCTTAGTATGACCATTTTTGCTTTGGGACTGCTAATTTTTTTCGTCTCAATTTTTTCCTCAAAACCAGGAACATATTCTTCATATTTTCAGAGACACTATCGCTGTTTTTCCCCATGAACGATGTAACATATGTCATGCACTTCAGTTCGTTTAGTCTTATACACCATATTCAGTGAATCAGTAAATAAAGATTACGTTAGTGTGTTATATAAGTTAGAGAACCTGGAGAACACTAATCCAACTGGAACAGCTGAATGTATTACCACCTACTCAACTATGGTCGTAGCAGTGCTGCGTTCCTCGACCATGAAAAGGCCTTTCACCTCGCCAGTGCAACACCTATCCTCTCCATCCTATCACGTTGAGGCGTTGCTGGTAAGATGCTTGGTGACTCAGGGTCTTTCTAATATGAAGCAATGCACTTGTTCGTTTTCAGGACCGTTCCTCTTCCCTGCATCGTCATGGAAACGGATGCCCTCAGGGCAGTATCTTGATTCCCAGTTCCTTCAACATCTTCAAAGACAAACTTCTTAACCTGTCTCTGGAACAGGGAATGAAGACTTTTGCTGTGCTGATGACTTAGCAATTATCTCCACAGGGCCAGATAATGAGTGCAATACTCAGCATACCTTGAAGCTCATCCGTGAGCAATGTCATGAGTTGGGGCTAAAGACCCATAAGTCCAAAGACCAGTGGTGGGCAGCGCAAACAAAGAAGGAACTTGTGCAAGTGCAATGTGCAATCCACAGTTCATTACCTTGCACAAGCACAAGTGCGCAATCTGACAAATATTTAGCTTGTGCAATGTCGCAAAGTGCAAGAGCAAACCATTTGCATGTATTTGTGGGAATTACTGTAAAATATTGAGATATTTAAATAAAATAGCATACTTACTTACTTTTATTTATTATTTACTTTCTATTATTTGTAATTTGCACAAATGTGCAATGTAATATTTAGCATGCGCAATGTCGCTAACCGCTAGTGCAAACCATTTGCATATATTTGTGGGAATTACTGTAAAATATTGAGATATTTAAACAAATTAGCACACTTACTTTTTTTTATTATTATTCTATTTATCTATTGCCAGACGCCTTGACGCCTTAATCCCGTAAGGGGTGGCCACTGGCCACAAACAAGCAACAAATCGCCTCCATGTCACCCTGTCACCCGCCATTTCACTGCCCTGCTCCCAGCTCAACACCCCCCTCATATACTTGTCCACTCCATCCCTCCATCTCATCCATGGCCTCCCCCTGCCACTCCCCCCTCCACCTCACTCACATACACTCTTCTCGTTAGTTTGTCACTCTCCATCCACTCCATATGACCAAACCACCGCAGTGTGTTTCTCCTAACGCTTCCTGTCACATCCACATCCACACCACAGTGCTCTTTCACCCTCATTTGTCAATCTGTCTCTCCATGTAACTCCACATGTTCCTCTCAAATAACTCATTTTTTCCACAGCTCTCACTCTTGACATCAGTCCCTCCAACAAGGTCAAAGCTTCACTTCCATTCATTAGAGTTGGTATCACAATACTGTCATGTAGTAACTTTTCACTCGTGGAAGTTCAAACAGAGGAGTGAGTGGGCTGCGAAGCGGAGGGACAGGGAAACAAAGCTATGATGTTGCCAGTTTTACTTTTATCTGCATTTACGCAAGACGTTTTATTTAATAATTCAATATAGATATACAACAGCATGTGTAATTCCTTACAAAAATCATTAAATCTTAGGCATAAGATTCATTCAATCAAGTATCCACAGCCTAATAAATTATTAGGCTGTGGATTTATTATTTAAATAATATGTTTTAATGATTTTTGTAAGGAACTGTATATGCTACTCCTAATGAATAATGTATTTTTAATTTATTATTATTTACTAATAATAATAATTAAAAAAATATCAAAATACATTACCTCTGTTGAAGCATTTTAAGAAATGCTACTACCCTCCATCTCCCGCCAGCAGAACCCTCGTGACCCGCCCAAGCCTTCCCATCCCTTGTCCAGACATTCGGGAAGCTCCCAAGATCACGTGTCCCTTGGATTGCACAGTGCGCAATCCAAAGGACAGGTGCACAAGGCAGATGCACAAGTGCAAATTTAGTTGTGCAAGCACAACTAAATTTGCGCTTGCGCACCTGCCTTTTCACGTGTGAAAGTGCAATAATGCACATGGTCTCTTGTGGTGCACAATGCACAAACGATATTCACCGGAGTGCAATGGTGCGCAAGTGTTTGCGCACCTGCCTAGCACTGCCAAAGACATTACCTTCAGTAAGGCAGACCAAGAGCATCCACTCTCCATCCAGGGTAGAGCTTGAATGGGTTCCCAGCCACCAGCACTAAGGTTTCCTGGTTGACAAGAAGCTGTACTGGTATTGTACCTGCAGGACAGGGCAGTTACAAGGACCATAGTCATAAGATTCATCACTAGTCTGAAAGGAGGTGCCAGCCACAATGTCCCTCTCAGCAAGTACATGCTTGTCACCAGTTTATTCATTGACTATTGTGGCCCTTGGTTTGTAAACACTCGTTGAACACTTATTAGCTAAAGTGGAGGTAGGACGATACAATGGGTTTCGTCCTGTACTGATGCTCCCATGTAGACCAAACTCTCCAAATTACAATAGGAAATTGCCACTATCCAATCAGGGATTCACATCCATTAACTCACAACTTATGTGCTGCCCAAGCCATCACCTCCTGGTGGAAGTTACTGCAGTGCTGTGTTGTCGAGCTGCTCCTTACAGAGGAACCTGGGCACAGTGTACTGCGGCAGCCGTTTCAGCTGTTGGTATCAGGACATCATCGGTTTAATGGGAGAGGACACACCACATTCCAGCATTACCATTCCTTCATCATGGGCAGACCACATCCCAGCTACACTATCCCTCCACCTTGGGCACCACTCGCACACACACACCCCTATATATATATAGCTTAGGCTGTCTAGTCGAGATTGTATGTAGGGTGAGAAGTGCTTGTAAGTGTAATTGTTGTGTTTCGAGTGGCTTTGGATGTGTGTGTAGTCTGTGGATCAAGTGCAAGCATACTTTATAGTATGCAACACTGGTTCAACCACAGCACCCATGATGTCCGCCAATGCAATGCATGGCCAGAAGAACGCTGCCAAAGTTTATTACCCTGGCGGGGTGCAAACCCTCATTCTTCAGTGTACGAAAACGCACACTTAATCACTGTACCACGGAGGCCACATATATATATATATATATATATATATATATATATATATATATTTACAAAAAGAGAGAGAGAGAGAGAGAGAGAGAGAGAGAGATTTTGGGATGGCTTAATACGTGTAGTAGGTGGTATTCGGGATGATGAGATAGTGGTTTTGGGAGGGGACTTAAATGGTCATGTAGGTGATGCAGCTCAGTGTTATGAAGGAGTACATGGGGGCTGTTGGTATGGTATAAGGAATGCGGAAGGGGAAAGGATACTCGAGTTTGGGGAGGCAATGAACATGCTTGTGTGCAACACACATTATAGGAAAAGAGAAAGTAGGTTAATTATCTGGGGGAAATTGCAGTCAGATAGATTATTTTCGGATTAGGAGGGATGACAGGAGGTTAGTGAGGGATGTTAAAGTTATAGGAAGTGAGGAGTGTGTGCAGCAGCACAAACTATTGATTTGTGATATGGTGCTTCAGGAACGAGTGATGAAAAAGAGGACTTATGTACCCAGGAGGAAAATATGGAAGCTGGAAAACCAAGTAGTGATGGGTGCCTTCTATAGCGAGATGAGGAGAGTGGTGGCTGAACAGGGAGCCGTGGACAGAGGCGTTAATGAACAGTACAGAGCCCTCAAGATCAACCTCTTGAGAGTTACTGATGAAATGTGTGGCTGGACAAGAGGCCCACCAATACATAAAGTAACTTGGTGGTGGGATGACGGTGTACAAGCTGCAGTTAAGGAGTAAAGAAGGCTTTTCTGGGAATGGAAGAAGGTTGGTAACAAAGAGGAATACTTGGCTGCCAAGCGTAGGGCTAGAAGAGAGGTATACAGGGCGAAGTCTGAATCACAGAGACTCTTACTTGATAATCTAAATCATGGGAAGAGGAAAAGTATGGTATTTAAGGTGGCAAATCAGATGAAGAGGGATGATCGGGATATTATAGGTGAGCAGTGTGTGAAGAATGATGAAGGAAGGGTAGTGGTGAACAGTGGGGATAATAAAGATGCATGGAGAGAGCATTATGACCGGTTGTTGAATGAGGAGTTTGACTAGGACATGGAAGATTTGGAGCCAGCAGATCCAGTGTTTGGCCCTTGGCCTTTAATTTACGCTGTTACTGTGAGTGAGGCAATAGGCAGGATGCAGATGAGGAAGAAAGCAGGTGTGTCCGGGTTGACTGCATAAATGTTGAATGCCTCAGGAGATATAGGGGTGTGGTTAGTCACTGACCTGATAAATATGATTATATAGGAGTGTGTTGTCCCAGATGATTGGTTGAAGAGTGTAATTGTAAATGTGTATAAAGGGAAGGGTGATGTCCTGGAAAGAGTAAATTATAGAGATATAAAGCTTTTAGATCAGATAATGAAGGTAAGGGAGAGAGTTCTAGAAGGTATGATTAGAGAAAGAGTGAATATTGATGAGATGCAGTTTGGGTTTATGCCAGGCAGGGGGACCACTGGAGCCATATTCATTGTTCGACAGCTTCAGGAAAAATATATTGGGAAGAAAAGGGATCTGTATATTGTTTTTGTTGATTTGGAAAAGGCCTTTGACAGAGTCCCTAGAGAGGTGGCGAAGTGGGCAATGAGAAAGCTTGGCTTGGAGAAGTGGCCGGTTAAGGTGGTTATGGCTATGTATGTGGGTGCTCGCACCTAGGTAAGAGTGAACGGAGATATGAGTGATGAGTTTTCTGTGAACGTTGGTGCTCACAGGGGTCAGTTTTGAGTCCCATGTTGTTTATCATGGTACTTGAAACCCTCTCTCGTGACTTCAGAAACGGACTCCCGTTGGAGATGTTGTATGCTGATGATTTGGTGTTGATTGCAGAGAACGAAAGGGAGGCGAAAGAATGATTTAGGAAGTGGAGAGTGGTATGGGGCACAAGGGCTTAAGAGTGAATGCAGATAAAACAAAAGTGATGATATCTAGGGTTGGTGGCGGTGCTGTCAAAGACGAGGGAGAGTGGCCATGTGCAGTTTGCCACAAGGGCGTGGGAAGTAATTCCATCTTGTGAAGTGTTCGTGATAAATGGGTGCACAAGAGATGTAGTGGTGTCAGAGGTAGACTGCGAGATAATGCTGATTTTATGTGTGCGGCGTCTCGGGAAGAGCAGGTGGAGATTGTCAGGCATGAAAGGACTGAACTTGCTGGTGAGTCTCTTGAGTGTGTGGAAAAGTTTTGTTATTTGGGAGACATGTTGTGTGCTGGAGGTGGGGCTAGAGCTAGTTCTGTGGCTAGGGTGAGAAGTGGTTGGAAGAAGTTCGGGGAATTGTTGCCTCTCCTGACATTGAGAGGACTCTCCCAACGTGCTAAGGGATCTTTGTATGCAGCATGTGTTAGGAGCGTAATGCTGTATGGTAGTGAACCTAGGCAGTAAAGGAGGAGGATATTCGCAGGCTCAGATGTACAGAAATAACAATGATTAGGTGGATGTGCAGTGAGTCTCTGCATGCAAGGCCTGGGGGGGCTGGGTTTACAGTGGAAGAGTTGAGAGGTAAGATGGGACTGGGGTGTATTGGTGTTGTGATGAGGAGAGGTAAATTGAGATGGTTTGGGCATGTGGAGAGGATGGGGGATGATAATTTGGTGCAGAATGTGAGAAGTGTTAATATTGGGGGTGGGGTTGTGAGGGGTAGACCGAGAAAGACGTGGGAGGAGGTCATTAATTGTGACTTCGGGGTTAAGGGACTGAACAGAGAGGCTGCAATAGATTGTGCAGCATGGAGAGCCGCCATTAGGTGACCAAGGCCGACACATGCAAGCATGTTGGAGCCTTGAAAAACGAAAACGAATATATATATTTATATATATATTTTTTTTTATAAATAACAGAACAAAGGAAGGAAAAACAAATGGGTAAAAAAAAAATATCCATACACCAGATTACTGGTGTCCTATGTTCATAAAATATATGTAACAATTAGACTTGAACAGTTGTGGGTTGATATTTGGAGGAAAACAACTCTGGGGAAGCGAGTTCCAGAGAGATGCAGTTCGGGGAATGAAAGAATTCTGATAGGCAGAAGTTCTGTAATATGGATGAGTGACATTCCAGTCATGAGCGCTACCAGATGCCCGTGTAGCACGAGGGAAGGCATAGAGAGGTGGCACCATGGACGCAACTTCGTCTGAGCATTTGCCAAAAAAATATCTGTAAAATAATGCAAGGGAGGCAACATTCCTTCTTACTTGCAGGGGAGGTAGTTTATATGTAATGGCAGGGTTGTTAATGATTCTAACAGCTTTGTTCTGAATTTTGTCTAGTTGTCTTAATGCAACCTCTCCACAACCATTCCACAAGGGTGAGCAATATTCAAGCTGAGAGCGCACATGACTCTTATAAATTATAGCTAACTGCTCATCGGCGAAGAAGTTACGGACTCTGTACAATAATCCAAGTTTCTTTGAGGCGGTTTTAGCAAGTGATCTGACATGAGAGGTCCAGCTGAGGGCACTGTTAAGTGAGACACCAAGAATTTCAATACTTTTGGAGATGGGAATATCAGTAGCACTGAAGGTAATGTACGAATCTGGCAATATCTGTCTATTAGTAAACTGTATATATTTAGTTTTACTAGCATTAAAAGAGACAAGGTTGTTTTGTCCCCATTCACTGATTGTAGATAGATCTTGATTTATGGAGATGGCTGTACTGAGATGAGAGGTAGAAATATTAGACTTTGTAAATGGATGTCTGAGTGTGAATGAACTATGTAGTGTTGAGTCATCTGCATATGAGTGAATGGAATTGTGAGTGACAGATAAGAGATCATTAATATGAACCAGAAATAGGGTTGGCGCCAGAACTGATCCCTGCGGCACACCGGCGTTAAATGAGTGGAAATTCGAATATACATCATCTACTTTTACTCTTATTTTCCCGTCACTAAGATAAGAAGAAATCGAAGGAACAAAAGACGTTAGTCCATAGCAAGGGAGTTTGGACAGCAGGGAACGGTGCCATACTCTGTCGAAAGCTTTAGAGATATCAAGAGCTACTGCATGAGTTTCTCCAAAAAGATCAATTGATTGATGGATGGTATGAGTTAATAGATTGAGTATGTCAATGGTGGATCTTTCGTGGCGAAAACCGTATTGTCTATCACTAATTAAGTTGTTGGATTCAAGATGTTTAACAATATGCTTATTAATTAAAGTTTCAAATACCTTACCAAGAGAAGATGTGACAGCTATTGGTCTGTAATTGGAGGGGTCAGACGAACTTCCTTTCTTCGGAACAGGATGGATATTGGCTTCTTTCCATGAATTTGGGAATAAAGAAGTACGTATGCATAGTCTGAATAATTTAGCTAGGACAGATGCAAGTTCAGGGGAACACTTTTTCAAAACAATTGGCGGAATTCCATTTGGGCCTGGAGCTTTGTTGGTAGGTAAATTGTCTAGGATGGATTTTACATATCTTGTCTGTATTTTAAGTGGGGCAATTTCGGTAGAATCAAGTTCCAGTACTGAGACATTCTTGCTGGTATCATCTATGGTAGAGTTTCTTGCAAAGGTACTAGCAAAGATATCTGCTTTCGCACGTGGGTCATTTGTAATATTGCCATCTGAAGATTTTAGTGGGGGAATGGAAGATGACTTGTTAAAGTTATTATTGAAAGAATTAAGAGTTGACCAGAATATTCTATTGTCATTAGGGTTGCTAAGTAGTTTTGATGCTTGCTTTTGAAGAAAGTTTGATTTAGATAGATTTATTACAGCTTTTGTATGATTTCTAGCAATTTTAAATTGGGAGAGTGATTCAGATGTTTTTGATTTTAAGTAAGAGTTATATGCTAATGACTTTTGGGCTGTTGCTCTGGCACAATTGCGATCAAACCATTTTGGAGAGTTTGATCTTTTAGTGAATTGTTGACTTGGTATGAATAAATCCATACCAGCTAGTATTAAGTCGCAGATGTGGGACTGAGTAGAATTGGGATCACTAGAGAAGAAAGATTGTCATGGAATATCAGCAAGATAATTTCTAAATCCATCCCAGTCTGCCCTGTCAAAGTGCCATTGGGTCACCCTGACAGGTTCAGAATGGGGAGGTTTAGGAGGGTTAACTAATGAGGCTTTCATGAGATTGTGGTCAGAGGATCCAAGTGGTGACAGTACCTCTATCCTGTACTGATCTGGATTATTTGTCAAGAATAAATCCAAGAGATGGGCATTATGGTCAGGATTATCAGGTATTCTGGTTGGTTGCTTTACCAACTGGGTGAGATTAAACGATTCCGCAAACAGCTCGCATTCTAGACCAGCGTCATCAGTCCGGGCAGAATGCAATAACCATTCAACATTGTGTATGTTAAAATCACCCAAAATGGTAATTTCATTGCCAAGGGGAAGGTCAAGGTTACTCAACTGAGTGGATATGGAATCAAATACACTGGGTTCCGAAGAAGCATTGGGGGAACGATAAACTACACAGATATATTTGGTAATGTTTTGGCAATTTAATTTATAAAATGAGTAATGAAAACTG
The DNA here is from genome assembly GCF_032717465.1 of Coenobita brevimanus. Lineage (NCBI taxonomy): Eukaryota > Metazoa > Arthropoda > Malacostraca > Decapoda > Coenobitidae > Coenobita > Coenobita brevimanus. Next base: position 19,799,555 of record NC_137023.1, on the reverse strand, counting down.
GATGAAGTGAAGTTTTAAATAGTATCAACTGCATATTGGGATTTGATATAATAACAACAGGTGCCGCCCTTGTTACGAAAGTTTGTAAGGAGATGGTAACCGGGAAAACAAAATGGAGATATATCGGTAGAGGGCCAGATTTGTGGTTCTGTGAGGAAAAGGGCCAAAGGGGATATGGACTGAAGGAAAAAATGAACCGAGTTTAAATTTGTGGTAAGGCCGCGGATGTTGGTAAAGAATAAGGCCACACCGTCACCTCTTCACTGACGAGCATTCCCGGAAATAGCAACAGTCGCTGCCGGCACAGTCGCTTGATGGCGACCGGGAGGACCCTGTGCCTCCAGCCCTACCCTGCCGGTGGTGGCAATCCGAGGTACCACCTCATTTGATAGTAAGATTGCAGCGGCCATTACTAAAGATGTGAATAGAAGGTGTGATATGTTATGCGCATGTAGTGTGGTGTAGACAGTTGAAGGTAGAGGTATTATGAGAGCATGCTGGCCTACTCTCTGTGTAAATGAATGCACTGAAAATGTTCAGAAAAGGGAGATGGTCAGGATCAAGTCCTGAGGGCTGGTGAAACGGGAGCTCCAGCTCTCCCTATCACCAGCTTGCCATCAACCTCGGGAGTACTGCCCTGTTCGACTGGTGCTACAGATTGTGCAGCATGGAGAGCCGCCATTAGGTGACCAAGGCCGACACATGCAAGCATGTTGAAGCCCTGAAAAACGAAAACGAATATATATATATATATATATATATATATATATATATATATATAAACAGTGTATGAGAAAATGTTGAAAGCACCCTACCTTTCATTAATAACTTGTAGTAACTCATTTGAGTTCGTAGGGATAATTCTACAATTTATTTATTGTACTCCGTATCTCTGATCACTTTCGAACCCGCTCTTTGTGAACGAAACTACCTGTTAGTAAAACAGATGTTTTGATGGTCCGTGCAGGTGTGGTCTGGAGGGAACATAACAGAGAACACGGTGGTGTTGACGCCGCAGCCAGGTGACCACGGTGTACCTCTGCTGTGTAAAGCCTTCAGCCCCCCCTTGCCTGGCACGGTGCTGCACCACCAGGTCACGCTTGCCGTGCACTGTGAGTACACCACCTTCGTTCATTGATCATATCTTTTTGGCTAAATAATGACTGCTTAGCATCGTATTTCTGGTGATATTATGTTAGAGAGGAATTCGGGCCAAAGAAAATGTCAGTCCCTCCGTATTATTTTCTTCTAGTTTACGACGAATAATTTCTTTCAACTCACCGTAGCCAGAGGGTTAACCACTACACTCCCGTTACTCTATTTTTGTTTTTATTTTACCACCAAACGTTTTTAAAGTTAGGTGAAACCTATACTGGTGAAGGTGATTGTGAAATGTCTGTATATATATATATATACATCCATCCATCCATCATCCAATCCTACACTGCCCCATGAGGAGCGTAGGAGCCCGGGGCTAGGCAGTTGGTCCCGACATTTAAGATGAGAGTGACCAGCCTCACTCATCCCTGAGTGGCATTACATGAGCAATCAACCCCAAACACCCCTTGGATATAATCCTTCACCGGCTCAATCCGACTGCAGCGTAATAGTTACCCATTAAGCCACCAGGTGCCAACATTTGGTTATATGGTTACCATCCAGTGTAGTAAATAGTTTCCTGGTGTACAGGAAACCATTTGGCTTGTTACTCAGTGTAGAGTCACCCACAGGCAGAAGGAAGACGAAAGAATGAAGGAAAGAAAGATAGAAGAGGGAGTGTAAAGTTACCTGTAGGCAGAAGGACAAGGAAAGAATGAAGGAAAGGAAAACAGAAGAGGATGGAAGGGAAGAAGGATGGAGGAGAGGAAAGGGCAGACACCTGACAGCAGCACTACATCGAGTGAGTGGATGGTGAGCGTCCCCACCTACCACGTATTATATATATATATATATATATATATATATATATATATATATATATATATATATATGCTGTTTTTTTTTTTCATTTCTAGGAAGTTTTGTAAAACTGCAAATTCAACGATTTGTTTTGACTGTTACACCTAACTGTCCGTTTGAGTGCTGGTGATATAAAATATGTCGATGTGAGAAAAGTACATGCCTGATAGTATTAACTTGTATTTGAAAAATAAATAATTTAGGAGGAACTTCTTGAAGTCTCTGTCAAAGATTTTACGGCTTTATGCCTTTTTTTCACCACTCGTCACTCTTGATTTCAGTTGACTGCGTCACACTGACCAGTCTGTCAGAAACAGATGTGTCCCGGTTCATCCTTTCCTCGTCGTTTTTAACTACAGTGTTTCCTCTCAAGCTCGTCTTTCTTCGCTTTTGCAAATTTTTGGCCCCTTTTACCTTGCTACCTACCTTCAATCCTTTGCTTTTTTCGTCTTTACTCCGGATTTACATATCGACGCTCAGTTATTTAAGCATTCTGACTCAGGTGTATCCTTTGAATCCTTTCAGTGCGTTGATGTCCTTTTTAGTGTCATCTTGTTCTACCAGACAATTCTAGTAAACTTACGAAGATTGTCTATTGATTCATTGGTTAATAAAAATTTCGGTATATTTTTAACCACCTGGATTTGAAAAGTATATTTTGAGGTGAATAAAAAGTGTCTGGAGGTAGAAAGAAAATAATAAAAATAATTCATTGAATCTGTGGAATTAACCTAACCATTTTGGACGCCTGGAACGCCAATTCCTTCAGTCCCGCCCCCTGTCCCCACTCCAGAGCCGTATTCTCATCCCCTTACCAGAAAACTCCTGGAGCCCATTCATGTGCGAAATATTTTATTAGTTTAGTAAGCCTTAATATTTTCTCGCGTGCTATTTATATACTTCTAGTACAGATATAGATTGCATTGCTGACATGCAAGAATAAATCACTAAGGAAGAGAAGTGACGAAATCACCAGTGCGTAATAGAATACAACCCCCAGCCTGATTATGATTTTTCTGGTCTCACCAGAATTTTCCTGCCTGGGTTTGGCTCCCCACTGAAAAAATATTAGCTTACCCTATCTATCCTCATTTAAAATACCTTAGTCTGACCTTTCCTTTCGTACCCTGTTTTCTCTTCCTCTTAAGATTCTCGGCCTCACTGCCCTCTCCAGATACACTACCTCACACCCTCTCCACCTGTGTAGTTTCTTTGCCTCATTATATCCCCACCTGCATAGGTTAAAACGATCACTAGGAGTAGTGGAACTCTTTCTGACCTTTGACACTGAACACAGACTCAGATTTGATCGAAAGTAATGTTTAATCAAGTTTTTGTTCATTATAATGATAATTTTTACGGACAGTTTCTTCAGATACCCTTGCTAAAATACCTCCTTCAACCTCACAAGAAGATGTATTTGTCCTGAATTACCTTAGCAGAGACCAAAAGCATTATAAAACATAGGCCCCTAGAATGCCATCTGTACCTTTGTCCTCAGTGGTGCCTGTGGAGAGCCTCAGCGTGTGGGGGGGAGGATGGTCCGGCACAGGTCCTTGAGGGTGGCTCCATCACCTTCACTTGCCGTGTGAAGGCCAACCCTGCAGCATACAACGTCACCTGGTTCCACAACGTGAGTCACAACCCCACCTCACTCACCTACACATATGCGAGCTCACATCACACTCATGATCCTCCCCCCCCCCCCCAAAAAAAAAAAAAAAAAAATCAATGTTGGGTACCACAAAACGATTTTACACCGCTGTAAGAAAACACTCAAATCTCACCGGACTATAGTCTGTGTCATTTCACTATATGTATTCCATTTGAAGTTTAACCAATGTTATCGTTCTTGTTATCCATGATAATTATATTCATCTGTAGGAAAGTCCCAAGTTTGTCGACTGTATGCCATTGGTTGTTATTTAACACTACCAGGTGATACAGAACAAGGCTCCGGAGAAAGAACAGCATGGAGAAAAAACACTATACGTAGAGATGGGGGCAAACAGTATAGTTTACTTTCACGAGCCTCCATGTTGAAACTTGCGAAGGTGAAATGTTGAGTACATAAGTCTCTTTTCGATGGCTGGGTTTCTTTTCCAGTCAAAAACTCTCCTTCCCCAAGCACAGACTAAAAGTACAAAAATTAGAAGTCCGTAAAATGGAAAACAGGTATATTTTTACCCGCGGCGAAGCAGATAGGTCTGTAAGTGGTATACCTGGGAGATTTTTTTTACCCATTAAAGGAAATTCTAATATCTGCTCTTGGAGAGCTCTGAGCGATGCCGTCATGAAATACAAAGTTGCTCAGCCTGTAATTTGAGGCTGATTTAACATGTAAATTTCTGCGTCAGCTGACTATAAGGCGATTTTGAATTTCGACCATAAGCGTTTTAGAAGCTTTCTTATAAAATACAAAGTTGATCAACCTGAAATTTTGAGTTGATCTGACATGTCAGCTGTTGGTTCGACAAATGCATCAGTTGATGGACTCTTAAAAATTTGCTGCAATACTTTCGCCCCAGGTCTGTGAAAATAGTCTCTTCTTGTTCCTTGTCCAGCGATGCAACACAGCTGTTATCATTAAGGTAAGAGTGCCTGTTATACGTATAGATGAAGATGCGGAAGGAAGACATCCCTCCTGGCCTCCAAGTGATCCCAGGGACGACCAAAGATTTAGGGGATCATCTCTAGGCTTCTAGAACATTGTTTTATTTAAGCATGAATATTGGAGAAGAAGAAGAAGAAAAGAAAAGAAAAAGAAGGTGCATACATGCAAAAAGTTGCCATAACCTGAGAAAATTAAAGAGACAGGCACAACCAAGATCCTAAACACATTGTACTGAAAACTATTCGTCATGGACAGACGGTAAGACAGTTGCATACATGGAGGACTGAGTGCCAACTAATTCTTGCAAGAAAGAGTTGAAGAGAAATAGGACGAGAGTATATTGCACTCCTGCTGTGACGGGGAGGAGTGCAAGCAAGTCTGTCAGAAGAGCAGTGATCAGTGAAATAACAACATTAGATGGAGACGTATACAATACTGCAGGAAAGAGAGAGAATTGGTGGAAGTGCGAATAGGAGTGTTTATGAAACGAAAAGCCTTTGACTCTATTCTGCCTAGATGAGCTGCATGTGGTGAGACACAAACGAGAGGGTTACTGCATACTAGATCGAATTAAATCACTGTAAAAAGTCAGCAACTGACTGGGGATTATGGACAATGTCCTTGATTACACTTATTAATTATTTTAAAGCCAAAACCTTCACCTTTGTACCCATTACTAATGATTCCCAAAATAGCAGTTCTACAACATATCCAACTATTGTAAGACTAAATATCGCGAGGTCGGACGAACGAGATGCCTACGAGATAAGTTCCGACCCATAATCAAAACACTGGGAGGGACGTCGTAACTACATCAAAACGCAATTGTTTGTATGGTATCTCGTGGGTTGGAAAGCTATGTAAAAATGGATAAGCATCATTGAATATCAGCTGGTCATTTGACTTTATTCAAGCTGCGCTGGGAGAGTTGTAGCCAAGCAAAACGCTGGCAGGTATCAGCTGGATCATTTTGAAAGCAGCATCTAGTTGCCTGTACACGTAAGAATAAAACTTATACACACCATACTGGCTACATAGCCTCCGTATACAAGCTATGCACACTACGTGCTATAAACACACATTATAAATGTTATACAAGCTATGTGCATGTCATGTCCACTAAATGCATGTTACGGTATATACTCGCCTTATATGTGCAGCACGCATATACGCGCTATGAACACTTTGTGTTCTGTGCAGAAATATTATTAACGCGCTATGCACATCGTACCATACACACCATATGTGCAATACACCATGCATACTATACACAGAGTACAATATACATCATACACCATGCTCGCTTTACACCATATGCAATGTACTTCATGCACAGTATGCACTATTCACACGATGTACACTATACAGACCATATATCAAACAATACACCATCTACGCCATGCTTCTTGTGCACTATATGCACCATAAACCATTCATGTCTTACACCATGCACGTACGCCATGCACACTATGTATCATACAGTATACATACCATGCATTAAATTCGTCATACATGTCACACACCATACACCATATGCATCATATACCATTCACACCAAACACCATAATATGCATCACTCTACACACCATATGCTCCATACGCCAAACACATTATCCCCTAAACCGCGGGGTTCTTTTTGCGCCCTTTGCGTGTCCCACGAGGATATTTGCGCTCAGACAGACTGTAAAAATATTTGCCAAAAATCAGTTATTAGTCCTAGATTATTATAATTATATATGCCTATGGCACATACCTTCAGCTTTCTCCTGGGATGTTTGTTGAGCCTTCGTCGAGTAACTTAGGACTTGTGGAGACTTCTGAAGTTGGGTAACAAAGTCTCCACTTTACACTTCCCGACACCCTGTAATATGATTACCACAGCCTGATATTATCACTAAAAACACTAATCTATGATATTCAAATAGTTTGGAATCCATACTCCACAAAAAGGAGCACTGTGAAAGCAATGAAAATTACGAGCGTGTACGAGCTTCCCACTTGCGTTCGTTCCCCGCTGGTATTCTGTCATTTATTATTCATAAAAACACTCACACTTTATATTTCAATTACTATATAACACTTATATATATCTCCAGTCTTTATCCATAAGTTTCCTTCAGTAATAGTAGTTAATTGTCACTGTAGGCATTCAATTTCTCTTTCAGTAATATACATAGAAAGCCAAGGTTTCACCTTCACTGTCACAACTTCAAGTATTTGTACTCATATTCTTATATTACTAATTATTTACATTTCTATTTACATTTTCTATTGTATTATCAATATTTACACTTCTATTTTACTTATGCTATGTTATGCACTGTCATTTGCAGTAACTTATAAAACTATATTACACTGTTCCATCATATTTACATCCAATGATTTCACTTGCTGTTTACACATTATTCACACATTATTTACATTTTCCACTTGCACTTTTAGAACTGCTTCAGGCTGTGGTAATAAAAAAAGCAGGTAACGCAGGGGGGAACCTGGCACTCAGGGCACTGTGAAGAGGTGCATTTGTGCTCAGGTGTGCGTCGGGTGGTATGTGCACACACCTGGCACCTGCGGATCGCAGCCTTCCTCTTGGTTGTGGCAAGCATTTGCACCAGTCTGTGCCGATCCATGTACGCCTTCTGCTTAATCTGTCGGGAAGTCTTACAGCATGGCGCCTTGGAGCTGCTGCTGTCACCCTACCATATCTCTCAAGCAGCTGCTGAACACAAGTCCTGGCGAACAACCTCAGCGAGAAGGACTTGGGTGGCTTTACCTCCATCTTGTACAGGATGAAGGCGTTCAGCATCGTCATGTCAATGAGATACAGAAAAACTTTCCTGTACCACCTGGTATTCTTCCTGAGGCAGTCGATCTCTCCAATCATCATGTCGGACTTGTCCACGAGCTGCATGTTGATATTATAGTCTATGACAGCATCGGGTTTCCTCACAGGTTCGCCTGTCCTATGGTCCACCTTCCCACTGTCTTTCAGTTCCCCCTTGTGTATGGTGGTGAGCATGTGCACGACCCTCTTGTCATGCCACCGTATTGCCAGCATCTTCTCAGACTTGTGTATGTGCACGTCTCCTTGCTGCGAGTTTCCTGCCTCTGGGAATTAGGGGAAGTTGGCACGATTGCTCTTCACAGTGCCGCAGGAGTCGATGCCGTGCTCTGAAAGGTATTTAGCAAGTTTCGGTGATGTATAGTAGTTGTCAATATACAGCACATGATTCCCACCAAAATACCTATCAAGCAGAACTTTCACTACACAGCCTGGGAAGCCAAGGGGATGTGTTTTGTCCAGATCGACAGTGCTGGCTGAGTAGATGACGAAGTCAAGGATGTACCCCGTCTTACAGTCGCACAGTACAAAGAACTTGATTCCAAAGCAATGGCATTTGCTTGCAATGTTCTGTACAAACCTAAGACGTCCTCTAAATAAAACCAAGGATTCGTCTATGACAACCTTCTGAAAGGGGTGGAAGAATGACCATAAACTTATCCTTCATTCTGCTCAGAATCCACCTTATCTTCCAGAGTGGGTCGGTCTGGGAAGGTACATCATTGTTGGTGAAGTGCAGGTTTTCCATGATGTTCCGGAAGCGATCTCTGGCCATGTACTTATTGAAGGTGGGTGAGGGTAGTAAGGGGTCCATGGACCAGTATTCTTCCAACTCTAGCTTCTTTGCATGTGGCATGAGAAGCATGAGGGCGAAGAACACATACAGCTCCTGCACTCCCAGCACGGTCCACTGTTGCATCTTCGCTGCACCTGCAGCACTTGCAGCATGTTGTGATTCGTACCTGTTTGTCTCACCACGTATGTGCTGCATGACTTCATCATCGAGGAAGGCCGAAAGGAAGTCCAAACACTCAGCATCCTCGTCAAGAGTGAAGGCAGGCTGTATCCCTGAGGAACTCTCGTCGAAATGAAGATGTTCAGGGATGAAATCGGAACCTTCCATCCACATGAAGGCGTCCAGGATTCCCTGTCGTGGCGGTGTAGGGTGGGTGAGGGTGGAGGGTGGCTGTGAGGCAGACTGGTCTGTTTCAAGGTCACCCTCACTGACCCTAGGTAGCACTAGCAGCCCTTACTCTACTTGCTACTCTACTTTTACGTGTCAGGGATTTACCTCTTCCCCTGTGGCCTGGCTTCACTGTAGGTGCTGGTGGAGACTCTGACGACCAAGACTCAGGAGAAAATTCTGCTGAAGATGAGGAAGAAATTAGTGAAGTGGGGCTGAGGGAGTGGGGAGATGATTCACCTTGGGACTCATGGCAAGCTGGGTCACCTGGGGCCATTTTTCCGGGACTAACCCACCGCCTTTTCACTCCCTTCCCAAATTCCTTCCCTTGCTGCACTAAGGGCTCCTTTCCCTTGGAGCTAGGGATAACTTGGTACACTGAAGCACTCGCAGTAGGAGTTTCTGTTACTATTTCCTCCCCAGGCTCGTCACACGATTCACCCGAAGGATCAAAGTCACAATCCATCATTATCATTGATAATTCTGCCAGTTCACATTCCACTGCTGAGTCACTTAGTCCTTTACTGCTTCACACATGAGTTTTTTTAGGGGTAGAGGTCACTGGGCCCTTTGCAATGGGCGCAGAAGTGGCAGAAATGGCGGGGCGCGAGTGCAACATAATTTCACCTCAGAGGACAAGGAACTGAATGACGCGGCGTATATGGGCAGGCAAGGGTTGACAATGTCAATAGGATGACAGCTGCTAATTTACATGCTATGAAATGATTGGTAGGAAATATCAATAATACATAAAACAATAGGTAGTTCCAGATGAATGTAAATATCACTTAGGCTTCTCCTATCCTTTCTTATATATATTTTTATTACGAGAATAGATTATGTGGCATATTTCAAGGGGAAATTACCAGGGGAAATTAGCAAACGAGTGCACGTGAGGTGTTGTCAGGTGATAATTAGCCAATTCCTGGTGTATGGCAAAATCACTTACCTTATTTCTTTTTTGTATATATTATTTTGTATAAGAATAGGGCATAGGGCTTATTTCAATGGATGAAATCAGTGGAAAATTCCGGGGAAGATTTGCTCAGTGCAGCGCGGCCGGGCAGGCGAGAGGAGAGGGTAATGGAGGGGAGGTAGGGAGGGGAGTCAAGAATGGGGAAAAATGGCTAAATTGTCAACAATGGATGGGAGTACAGATGACATTAGGAGTGCTGACTATTGTTGGACATTGGCAGTACTGATAGATGATACAAGCCACCACTTGTAAACCCAGGAGAATTCAAAACACAGAATCACAAAAGTGACGCCCTATGGTATGATCCATTGTGCCCAAGCATCACGAAAGTGATGCCCCACGGTTAAGGGGTAATACACCATACCTTCCATACAGTTTACACACCATACCATATACACCACACACCAAAGACCATATACACCATTCATCATACTCATGAAACAGAACATGGATCATACAAGATATACCATAATTATGTACCACACACAATTTGCACCGTGTATCATATAAACCATATACAATGAGCACCATATACCATATGCACCATGCACCATATTCACCATACAGTACGCCATATTCACCAGCACACAGATCATACACCACACACCACTGCCACTCACCATATACGCCATGTACCACATGCATCATATACCATATGCACCATACACCATATGCACCATACACCATATGCACCATATACCATATGCACCATACACCACATGCACCACAGACCATATGCACCACAGACCATATGCACCATATACCATATTCACCATACACCATAGGCACCACAGACCATATGCGCCATGTACCATATGCATCATATACCATATGCACCATACACCATATGCACCATACACCATATGCACCATATACCATATGCACCATACACCATATGCACCACATACCATATGCACCATATACCATATGCACCATAAACCATATGCACCATGTACCATATGCACCATATACCATATGCACCATACACCATGTGCACCATGTACCATATGCACCAAATACCATATGCACCATACACCATATGCACCATGTACCATATACCATTTGCACCAGACACCATATGCACTATGCACAGTGTGTCCAAAATGAAGGAATGTTTTAAATAGCACAGCAACTAGCAGCAGTACCATGATCGTGATTGGAGCGCTGACTTGTGACGACTTTGACCCATGGCGGCAACATCACACCAGGTCGCATAGTCATTGAAGAACACGCACTTGAATGACCTTGTTTTTACTACACTTGGCAAATTTTGTTCTGTCTCTTCTCTTGTCTGAAATCAGCAACCTTTCAGGGTGGATTTCAACTTTCGGGGGAAAAAAAAGTCCGTGGTAGCCAATTCTGAAGTGTCGGGTGGCTGAGGTCTGTGTATACCAAGTCGACCCACTCTGACTCCAAACAAACGGACCTGGCCACACAGGCAGACTTGTGATGTCACGCAGCCCTGAGCATTAGTTGAGTCGAGACTTAGGCTAAGCGAACACATCCCTCCCATGTGTCCCACTGCCACTCACTAAATAGTATTATGCATACCCTGTTCACTCAGCTGTGATAGCTGGAGCCAAGGAACGTTTGGATTAAGGCTGCTCATTGGTTAATGCAACCCCGAAGAGTGTGATCAGTCTACAGTTCTTATTTTAACAAATATATTTGTATTTTTTAATTGCTTGCAATAGAAGCAGCTTGTTTAAATACGGAATAATTTCGGAAGCAAAATAGGTCAAAATTAGCTTTAAAAGTTTGCCGTTATCAAGGAAAATAATTAAAACTGATAATAACGTTTTATCAAACAATGAGTAATGTTTGAAATAAATTATACACCCATGGTGTACGCCTACGTCAGTATGTTGCACTACATCCACACACGGTGTACACCTACATCCACATGTTGCACAATGCCTGTCTTTACGTTTTCGTTGGCCCTGTACTGGCCTGTACTGGCACGTTTTCTTTGTTTGAGGGCTAGTGACATAGCATACAGGCTCCACCCACATGCGTATGAGTCGACTTGGTATTATGGACTTAGAGCTGGGGGTCTCTTGTCGTCTCGTGTTCTGCCCAAAATCACGGGAAAGGGAGCAACTAATGAACAGATGCAGTCATTTTTTTTTTTTAAAGCGAGGAAGAAGGAACCAAAGGCCGCGAGCCCGCAATTGTTCTTCCTTCCAAGAGAAAAACAAAATACAAGAGAGAGCCAAATTCAAGATCAGATCATTTCGAGATGCCTGGACACACTGTGTTTGAAAACACTGGAGATCATAGGAAGCAGAAAATACAGATAGAGGGAGACAGTTCCAGAGTTGACCTGTTGCATAAATGAAGGACTGGGAGTAACAGTTAACTCTTCCATTAGAGAGCTGGACAGAAAAGGGATGAGAGTTTGCTGCTAGAAGGGTGCTACGTGCTCGTCGTAGAGGTGGAGGAATGCATGCAGATAGTTCAGAGGAGCAGTGACCATTGAAGTAGCGATAGAAAAGAGATAAAGATGCAACAGTGTGGCGATGAGACAGAGGTTGAAGGGAGTCAGTAAGAGGAGGAGGGTTAATGAGACGAAAAGCCTTTGACTCCACCGTATTGAGAAGAGCTGTATATGGGGAGCCTCCCCACACATGAGAGTTGTACTCCACACGGGGGTGGATAAAACCCCTGTATAGAGTCAACAATTGTGCAGGGGTAAAGAAAGAACGAAGTCGGCTTATCACACCTAATCTCATGAAAGCAGATTTTACAAGAGATGTAATATGATCTTTCCAAGATAAGTCCCGAGTAAATGAAACCCCAAACACGTTCAAGGATGATGCAGGATTAAGCTGAATATTGTTAAACATTAGTGGGTATACCTGTGGAAGATTTTGTCGGGTTGATAGGTGTAAAAATTTAGTCTTTGATGCATTAAAAACAACCAGAATATTTTGACCTCAGTCAGTGATACGAGCCAAGTCACACATTAGGTGTGTCATAGCTTCATCCCTTGTTTGTTGAAGTAACTGCTGAGATGGACGTTGTGGGAACCGAATGGAAAGGTGAAGGGCGGAGTCATCAGCGTACGAGTGGATAGGGTTAGATGTACAGCTTAGAAGGTCATTGATGAATAAATGGAAGAGAGTTGGTGATAGGACAGAGCCCTGAGGAACACCACTCTTGATAGATCAAGGAGAAGAATGATGGCCGTCTACAACAGTGGATACAGAACGACCAGAAAGGAAGCTAGAGATGAAGGCACAGATAGGATATAAACTGTAATAGGGCAGTTTGGAAATTAAAGATTTATGCCAGACTCGATCGAAAGTCTTAGAGATGTCAAATGCAATGGCAAAGCATTCACCAAAGTCCCAAAAGGAGGATGACCAGGAGTCTGAAAGGTAGGTGAGAGGATCGCCAGTGGAGCGTCCCTGACGGAACCCATACTGGCGGTCAGGAAGAAGGTTGTGACAGGAAAGATGCTTTACAATTTTTCTTTTAAGAATTGACTCAAAAACTTTTGAGATACAGGATGTTAAAGCAATTGGACGATAGAGGGTTGGGAATGGTCACCCTTCTTTGGGACTGGCTGAATGAGAGCAAACTTCCAGCAAGAAGGAAAGGTACAAGTTGATAGACAAAGGCAAAAGTGCTTGCCTAGGCAGGGTGTAAGCACAGAAGCACAGTTCTTGACAACAACAGGAGGGACTCCATCAGGCCCATATGCCTTAACAGTATTGAGGCCAGCAATGGCAGAAAATACATCAGTTGAAGACATTTTAATGTCAGCCATGAGGAAGTCAGAGGGGGGAAATGATGGAGGAACAGCACCGGAATCGTCTAAGGTGTAATTGGAGGAGAAAGTCTGAGTGAAGAGATCTGTTTTATCAGTAAAAGAAATAGCTACAGAGCCATCAGAGTGGAAAAGAGGAGGGAAGGATGATGAGGTAAAGTTGTTAGAAAGGTTTTTGGCAAGGTCTCAGAAAGAGTGGGAAGAATTCGAGTTGGATAGTTGAGAGCATTTAGTACGGAAGAAATTCTTTTTAGCAGCACGAAGAACAGCCTTAGCATGATTCCGGGCAGAAACGTAAAGATGATGTGATTCAGGGGTGGGTTGGTTCCGGTACATTTTATAGGCCCTCTCCTTGTTGCGGAGAGCATTAGAACAAGTGTAATTAAACCACAGCTTTCTTGCATTAGTCAGAGGATATGAGAAAGGAATGTATGTTTCCATGCCCGAGAGAATAACCTCCGTAATGCGCAAGGCACACTCAGTTGGCTCCTGGTCATGGAAGCAATAAACATTCCAGGGAAAATCAAAGAAGTACTGCCTGAGGGCCTCCCAATCCGCAGCTCCAAAGTGCCACAGACGACTTTTCTTTGGAGGGTCCACAGGCCGTACTGGAGTGATAGGACAGGTTAAGGTGATAAGGTTGTGATCGGAGGAGCCCAACGGAGAGAAAAGAGTAACAGTGTAAGCAGAATGATAAATTGTGAGGAAGAGGTCAAGTATGTTGGAACTCTCTCCAAGGCGGTCAGTGATACAGGTAGGGTGCTGTACAAGCTGCTCTAGGTTATTAAAGATAGAAAAGTGTAGGCTAGTTCACCAGGTGGATCAGAGAAAGGAGAGGAGAGCCAAAGGTGGTGATGAGCATTGAAATCTCCTAGAATAGAAATTTTGGAGAAAGGAGAAATGGATAGAATGTGTTCCATTGTAGAAGTAAGATAGTCAATGAATTTTTGATAGTCAGTAGAACTAGGAGATAAGTACACAGCGCGGGTATATTAAGTCAGAGAATGACAGGAAAGCCGAAGCCAGAGTGTAGGGAATTCAGAGGAATCGAGTTCAGGAACACGAGAACAAGATAGGTCATTGCGTACGTATATGGAACATCCACCATTGGCTTTGAAATGAGTATAAAGAAAGTAGGATGATACAGAAAATAGTTTGCTGTCAGTTGCCTCAGACAGCTGAATCTCAGTTAGAAAAGAAGGTAAGGTTTAGAGAAGGAGAGGTGGTGCTCAACAGAGCGAAAGTTAGAGGAAAGGCCGTGAATGTTGCGGAAATGAAGAAGAGAGTCAGACAGTGATTCCAGGCAGGTTGAGTCGTCACCGAGGGAGGGACAGAAGATGGGGGCATTTATGTCCCCCTTCCCCTTGGGACTCCGAGGCTTGGTGAAGAGACGCCATTTTTGTTAAATTTTGAATATGAAGTGTAGTGTGTACTGTGCATGTAGTTTGGTGTTGATAGTTAGAGAAACTTGTATTGGAGAGCATGCTGGCCTACTCTCCGTGTTACTGAGACACTGAAAAAGTTCAGCAAAGGGGGATGGTCAGGACCTAGTCCCGAGGGCTGGTGAAACGGGATCTCCAGCTCTTCCTGTCATCAGCTTTCCATCCACCTTGGGAGTACTGCCCTCTTCGTTTGGTGCTACAGTCTACTCTCCTTTTCTTCAGTTTTGTTTGTCCACGCCTCAGGCCTCTTCCTTCACACTGCCTCCGTCAAATGCTTCAGGTTGTCCAAGTTAAACTGTATTGACTGTCTGACCACGTGGAACAAACTCACAATAAACGACGACCTTCCAATAAAAAAATAAAAAAAAATGAACATAACTCTCACATTTGGGCGACTTTGACTTGCTTTTTTCTGGTACCGGTGATGATGTTCCAGCCCATTGCAATGACTGTCTTTGTTTCGACATCGCAGCCGTACACCCATGTTTCGTCACCTGTGATGACTTTTTCAGAAAGTAAAAGTCTTTCCCAATTTAAAACATATGCAAACATATTGACCTTCATGATCCTTCATTGTTCAGCTTGAAACAAATTGCCAAGTGCACTAATCACACATTCACTCCATCGCATGTACCTTGATGATTAAGAGATGTGGTGTAGTGTGGCGAATGTTAGACAAAAGCACAAAGTCACCGGTTCACAGTGTCCTCATCACAATCACCATACGGCTGCTAGATGGTGTGCAAATTAAAAAGATTGGTTTCTTTTGGGGCAGACCTCGCACATGCCATTCACCATACACTATGCATCATACACTATATGCATCATTCACCACAGAACTATACAAACTTTATCCATACACACCAATCACCGCACATACAGTACATCATACTCCCCATATATTATACACCCCCATACACTATCAACACCATAAATTATGCATCATACATCAAATGCACTAAAATGCTGAATAGTCTTAAGGAGGACAGCCCAACACCCCCAGAAGGAGCCTATGGAGGGATGAATAGAGCGCGACTTGACTCCGGACGACAGGGACATAAGCCCACCCAGGCCGCGCACACCTATGACCCAGAACTCGCCCGCCGCCACCATAGCAGGAAAAAGAGACTACCTTCCAGGTGAGCCGACCACCGACAGGATCGGGGAGGAGCTATTACTCTAGCTCCAGTCAGCACCCCTGAGATGACCGGTAGCCGCTCAACCCTCCTACAGGAGACGGCCTGCAGTCGCTCTGGAGGTAATCAGGAGACGGCCAGTAGATGCTCCCGCCTTCATCAAGAGATGGCCAGAAACCGCTCTGAAGGTGCCCTAAAAGAGATGGCTGGTAGCCACTCAACCCTCCTACAGGAGATGGCCGGTAGCCGCTCCAGAGGTAATCAGGAGACGGCCAGTAGCTGATCTGAAGGTGCCCTAGAGATGGCCAGTAGCCGCTCTGGAGGTAATCAGGAGACGACCGGTAGCTGCTACCGCTTTTGTCAGGAGACAGCCGGTAGCTGCTGTGCCCTAGAGATGGGCAGTAGCCGCTCAACCCTCCTACAGGAGACGGCCGGTAGGTGCTCTGGAGGTAATCAGGAGACGGCCAGTAGCCGCTCCTTCCTTCATCAGGAGACGGCTGGTAGCTACTCCGAAAGTGCCCTCAAGTCGGCCTGTAGCCGCTTCCCTACACAGGCCACGGCCAGTAGCTCGGCCTTTGCGACGGCCGGTAGCCACGCCCTTAGAAGGCCATGGCCAGTAGCTGGGCCCTACGAGAGGAGACGGCTGGTAGCCGCTCCTCCGTCAGGTGTTGACTCCCCTCCATGAGACTACTACCCACAGGGAGGCCCCAGCCTGGAGGACTACTGGAGAGGCCCCATGACCACCACCGGGCTCTTCTACCTACAGCTGGTCCCTGAGAGGCCTCGCCTGACAGACCCCGACGGAGGCTGATGCCGCAGCTCACTGCTGAAGGTGTCCCCGATCACTGGAGACCGCAGCCCGCAGGACCTCCAGACCACCCCCAGGACCCCTGGTGGGACATCCCTACACCCCAATGCCGGAGACCCTTGTCCTCCGTCAGGTGCCTGAGTGAACGATTCAGGCAGCTGTTCGGCCCCAGCCCAGAGGGTCAGACTCCAGCTCCAAGCCCTGAGAGCGCGGGGCCCTTCGCCACTCACAGCCCCAGAGAAGAGAGGATGCCCCTACATGTGATCCCGTGGCCCCTGAATATGGAGGCCCCCGGTGGAGCTCAGCCCTGTCAGTAGTCTGGCTGAGTTGTTCCTGCCGCCCTTGTACCTGACCGCCACCACACCCAGTCCCGATAGTGAGTGACAGTGAAAGCACAGTGAAAGTGATGCAGTGAAGCAAGGGCAGAACAGTGAATTATTAGAATACGGGAAGTCAGAAATAAAAGCTGTCAGTGTTAGTGTAAAAGAAAGGTGGAATAGATAAAGTAACTGTGAGACAGTGAACACAGCCGGGCAGTGAGTAAAGTGTCTGTCCGAGTGAACGTAACACCAGCATAGTGACGTAGCCTCACGCTGAGATCAGTCAGAGACTCCCAGTGCCATAGGATAATTAATAACGTGACAGACAAACGAAGTAGACTGCCAACAGTGATAACAGTGCTGCAGCCCCAGTGAACGGAACTCCACCAGAAAGATAGAGCCTGGACTTCCCCCAAGTGACAGTATTTGGCTTCACTGCCCTAGGACTCCTGATCTTAGTGCTGTTCACTTTACTTGATCTTGTCCCAAATAGCATCCTGCGCGATACTAATACCCACAATCTAGACCTAAGGTTTATAATTGCTCAGAATAATTACTCTTGTGACATCTACCCGTTCTCCTTGTAGAATTTAGCAATACACATGTAAGGTTGTTGCCTTGAGTTTTCGTGTCCTTCCTCTCTCTTATTTGTCTAAGCTCCGGTCTAGAAACAGAACCCAGCTACACAATAGGCGTTAGAAGGACGGGAAGCCGACCCAAAAATACCTAGCATTACATGCACCATACGCTATGGCAGTAGCTGATATAGTATATACCTTACACTATACACGAAACAATAAGCACCATGCACAATACACCATGCACTATACACAAAACAGCATGCACTATAGACAATGCAACATGCTTTATACAGAGAACAACATGCACTATACACAATATAGCATGCACTATACACAATAAACAATTCATTTTACACCTTACACTGCACGTACAGCATACACCATAGGCTACACCGTACACCATACACAATACGTTATACACTGCCGGTCTAAACACTATATGCTCAACATTATACTCGTATTCCCTGTACACTACAGTGCACCCTCTGCATTACATGTACTATTAGCTAAGTACGCCACACCATATAGTATACTATATGCATTATAAATACTAAACGTTACGTGTATATACACCATTCATTATTAATATTAAAATATTGCATGCTTTATAAAAAATGAAAGATATTCCTTGGAGAAAACGATTACAGATAAACATGGGAGCTGTTTCCGAGTTATGAGGCCCGCCAAAAGAGCTTCGACCCTCCCTTAACTTATGATTCCTATTGTGGGCATATATGGCGATGCTAAAAATTTTGAGTATCACTCGGAACAAACGTTACGACCTACGCCCTCGACTTACGAGATCCTTTGGAAGAAACCAGCTCGCATCACGTTTCGATTATCAGGCCCCTGGTCCTTAACATACTGTATATGTATACATCTTGATTCAACATGGTCACTGTAGGAGATAATAATAAAAAAATATTTCCATGTAAAGAGTTGTAGCTGAGAGGAAGCTTCATGGTTCAATACATCCCATAGTTAAGTAACTGTTTCACAAATCAGGAACGTTACATACAATGTACAGGTATGTAGTCCATGAACATGAGGCAAGTACTGTAAACATTTAACCAAGACGAAAGGAAACATACAACTACAGTTGATTAGAGATTTAATCAGGAAAAAAAGACACCAAGATGATAAATCGGATAGACAATGGATGATCAGCGTCCATTCAGATCTTTAGAGAGAGTGAGAGAGAGAGAGAACAATGCTGAGAAAACGACCATCAAAGTATGTAAATCTAGAGGCTCTTTTAATAACTGTATGGTATTGAGGGTTGTGTGATTATACTCGTGTGTGTATATATATATATATATATATATATATATA
The DNA here is from genome assembly GCF_032717465.1 of Coenobita brevimanus. Lineage (NCBI taxonomy): Eukaryota > Metazoa > Arthropoda > Malacostraca > Decapoda > Coenobitidae > Coenobita > Coenobita brevimanus. The sequence continues at coordinate 19,780,590 of NC_137023.1, read as the reverse complement.
TATAATACTCTGGACTTTCCCGCCCTTACCCAGTTCGAAGACCTCAGGATTACAGTATTATTGAAGTAGTGTGGGTTCAAGTACTTCACTACTGTTGCAATAGTGATACAGTAATTCATAGTTTGAGTGTTTTATTTTATGAGTATTGCCGGTGGTACCTCCCAGACATGGTTAAATCAGGATTAGAAGGTTCGAGCTGCAAGCTAGCAGCTAAATACTCCATTACGACAGCTAGTCTAACACTGACTCATCCCTCCCATTTTCCCGGATCCCCACACCACACGACACGTCTCCGACTACAGGGGCGAGTTACTAATCGTACAGATGTAAAGCAACTAATTCACAGTTTAAGGTACTTCTCAATTTGTTCACATTATGTACCTTGCTACAAGCCTTGTATATTTAAAAGCCCAGCCACAACCAATCCACCACTGTTTCCTCCCCCCCCCCCCTGTCTTCCCCGGGAAAAATGAGAAAAACAAAAGAGTAGACACTGACACACAATACTCAAACTTTGAGAGGTTCCCAGGTGTTCCCGGTTTCACTGGGCGGATTTTTTTCTTCTCTCGATAATTGTTGAGATTTTGCCGTGTCCTTACATGTATTCCGTAAAGTGAACATAAAGCCTGTTCAGCAACTTAAGAAAGGCTCATTCTGTAAGAGAGGCAACAGGATGTTTGCAAGCTTGACCATGAGAGAAAGAGATATCAAGGATATCTGAGTCATGTTGAATAATTGAGCTGCGTGAAAATGAAGGTAATAGGGTACTTTTTTGGATAACTATGCATCTTCGGTGGATCAAAGAGTTTTTTAACATTAACAGTAGCATTAGTTTTCTAGTCAGAAGTAAGGCCGCTTTCACACGAGGCCACCGGTGGCAGCCACTGGTGGCCCAGTGTGAAGGGGCCGGAAACTATTGTCCTCCACTGAACTCACGCCACTCCTTGGCACGGTTCTCAGTCGAAAGAATGGCGTCACAGGAAGAGCTCCTTCTCCTTGCCTTGCTGGTGGCAACTGGTGGCACCGTATGAAAGCTCCGATTTGAAACAATGCTTTACAGCGAGTGGCAACAACTGCCAGTGGCAGACACTAGATGTGCGAGCGAGCCACCGCCGGGAGCTGGTTGCCGGCCGGACAACCGCAGTGGCCTCGTATGAAAGTCTCCATTGAAAACTACAGTAGGCAACTAATTGCAGCCACCGGTGGCGGCCAGCAGTGGCCTTGTGTGAATGTGGCCTAAAGCCGCTTTCACACGAGGCCACCGGTGGCCGCCACTAGTGGCCACAATTTGTTGCCTCCAATAGTTTTTAATGGAGCCTTCCATACAAGGCCACTGCGATTGCCCAGCCAGCAACCAGCTCCCGGCGGTTGCTCGCTCGCACAACTAATGTCTGCCACTGGGGGTTGCTGCCACTCACTGTAAAGCATTTTTTCAAATCGGAGTTTTCATACGGCTACACTAGTTGCCGGCCCCATCACACTGGGCCACCAGTGGTGGCCACTGGTGGCCTCGTGTGAAAGCAGCCTAAGAACCATTGTGAGTCTGGTATGCCAAAGCCTCATCCCGTGATTATTCAAGTATCTGTCGTGATGGAAACTGTGGGGAGAAGTTGGAAGATGAAGGGTAGAGGTTTCATCAAATAAGTGGATATGGCTAGATGTACACACCCGGGGAAAGTTCCGCATTATACACTCACTCACCACTTCGAAATAGTAAATGTGAGACAAGTGGTTGCGAAGCAGTAGCCATCATTCATCTGTCTGGTATTTGTGTGAGAAGGATGGGGATGAAAGAGGGTAGGAACTATCAGCTCCCCTAGCCTTCCTCCTCCCTTAACCTCTCTCCTCCCATACAGTGATACCAGACATTTGAGTGTCTGGCTACTACTTCACTAACTTTAGCGGTTGTCTCACGCATAATGGTCCGAACTAGAAGGCAGGTTTTTTAAGCAGAACTTTCCTTGGATGTACAATCCAGTAGGATATTGTTTAACAGGAGTAGGAGACTCACTGATAGTACAGAGCTCCTGACCGCAACAGTGTACAATAGCAGCTAGGGAACGAGCAGAGACGAAACTTCAAACATGCACAGAATGAGACACACTGTGTTACAGCAGTTTCGATTTTAAGGATACGTGACCAACTTTGTTGAAATACCTTTGACATGTGTAGCGCAAGGTCATAAATTTTACTGAAACCCGCAAATGAGAATTAACCGGAATTTATGTTAAATATTATACAGTGATTGCCAGTGGAGCATCCCTAATGGAATCCATGTTGAACTTCAAGACGGCTACGATTTTCCAGTGGCTATATTCTATTTCATTTTCCAAGTCTTTAGACTTAAAGACTTGGAAACTGATATAGATTATAGCCACTGGAAAATCGGAAGGTTTGGGAGAGGTCACCTTTCATTTAAACAGGCTGAATGAGAACAAACTTTAGCACGAAGAAAGGATTCCAACTGATAGAGAAAAATGGAAGAGTTTGCTTTGGCAGGTTACCAGCAGAGAAACATTGTTCTTCAGAAGATAAAGGTGGATTCTGATAGTCCTGAGGCCAGTGAAAGCAGATAGTACGTCCTTTGAAGATATTTTAATGTTAGTCACGAAGATATCAAATGAGGAGGAAGGTGGTCAAGAGACCGGAATTAGGCAGCCCAGAATTAGAGATAAATGTTTGAGTAAAGAGTACAGTTTTATCAAAGAATGAAGCAACTGCAGAGTAACTTGGGTGGTTAAGATGAAGGAAACAAGAGGAAGAAGAAATATTATAAGGGAGGTTTTTTTTATTAGGAGCCACGAAGGGAAGGAAGTGTTGGAACTGAAAATTTCATTGCACTTACACTGGACGAAGATAATTTTGGTTAAACAAAGAACAGTTTTAGCATGGTTCTTGGCAGAAACAAAAGGGGCATGCGATATAGGGGTACATTAGTGCAGCTGTGTTTGGAGAGGCATGGCCTTGCTGTGGTCAGCGGTTGAACAAGTGCAATGAAATCGAGGATTTCCTTTGTTCTAGGGTAAGAATATTAATATTTTGCTTCATTGTTCAGTAGTATAACGTCTGTAATAATCAAAACAGTCTCCGATGACTCTTGACCACAGAAATGATCATCAGTGCAAGTCAAAGAATTGCTGCATGGCGGCACCCTACTGCGTTGTGTCCGTTGTGTCACTGACACTACTTCTTAATAACGTCCACAGGTCCTTCTTGAGTGACAAGATAGATTGTTGTGATGAGCCCAGTGGAGGATAATGGTTGGTGTCATAAGCAGAAAAATAATTTGTAACGATAAGATCAGGTATGTTGCAACTCTCTCCAAGGTGGTCAGAAACACAGGTAGGATGCTGCACTACTGCTCTAGGTCTTTAAGGATTAAAAAAAAAGGAAAAGGTCACTGATGATGAGAAAAGACTTGGAAACTGAGTGACACAGTCCTGGGTGTTGATCACTGAAACCTTAGGGCAGCAGGCTGTGAAGCCTATGCCCAGAGTCGGTCAAAAAAAAAAAAAAAAATGAACTGATATTGCCAAAAAGTCATGGATTGTTAATAGAGTTAAGGAATAAGACACAACACAGTAATATTGAATCGGAGATTGGCAGAACAGTCGTAGTCAGAATACAGATAATTAAAAAAAACACACATTAGTCTGTCAAACGAGTATGGAGATACCCTTCACCATGAGGACTGCTTCCTACTATATCATGAATCTCCTTAACGTTTAGATTCATCTTAGGAAGAAAATTGGAAAAAAGTTTTCTCATTTGATATGTCTAATACTGAAGCTATTATAAATAGGTTAATCGATCAGGATGCAAAAACCAAAGTCTTCACTTTTTAACATACTAACCCTCTACCCTAGATAGGTAATGTGGGGTCTCAGAAACCCCAGTCCCCGAAATTTGATTTTTAAAAATATGAGCATAAGGTCTACAGATCTGTCCGTCTCATTACCTTCCTGCCTAGTGATGGTATTCATGGGGATGATGGGGTCATAACTGTATCTGGCTCTGATTTTGCTCTATAGAGCCATTGAGGTATGTTAGACCTCCAGATTACCTATAATGTAACCTAGTTGAGTCCTCTTGTGGTTGTTTTTATTTCAATTTGCTGTCTTTCTCCTTGTGTATACAGAAGGTCCCAACATCGGTCTACTGGAGGCCACCCAAGGAATCATGATATTACTTTTTAATTTTGCAAGATTTAATTTAAAAATTTTCATACCTAAAATTTAATCATTTTTGTATAAACTTTAAAAAAAACATATATTTTTCAATTAAACTTTATTTTTTCTGGCCCTATTTAAAGATAAGGGGTTGAATTATTTGTGTATTGAAGTGTTTTGAAATATCTCAAACGAAAGTATTTTTTTTATATTTTTTTCCGTGGGGTCCGTCAGACCCCACGTTACTAATATGTAACAAAATGAAGAAGCTATATCAGCTTTATATTCTCCTTAAACCAGACGAAATCAGACGGATGATGGTAAGTCGTATGTGCCTCAAAATGGTTATATAGTCTTATTTACCTTCAATGGTCACCCCCATGTTACTATTTTACTGTGACTAACATCAGATTAGTTTTGTACTACAGAAATAAGTATCAGCAGCCAGAGAGTGTTAAAAATTTGATGATTAAATTCAATACGTCAGTCTATTCTTATCAGCCATATCTATTGTGAGCATTGTCGTGTTGTTTTACATATACATGCTGGCGTGATGGGTGGAGCAGGGTGTGTCAGAGAGGGGAGAGCAATGTCACAGTGATAAGTGGAACGCTTAAAAAAGTTGATGAATGAGAGAAGAGAAACGTGCATGAAGGTGAAAGAGAAAATGATAATGGTGACAGTGAAAGAAGAGAGGATGGTGAAAGAGAAAGATAAAGCGAGGATAGTGAAAACAAAGACAAGGTAATAATGGTTAAGAGTGCAAGAAGAGGTGATAGTGAAACTGAAAAACCAAGTGAGGATAAGGAAAATATAAGTCAGTGTGAGGATGGTGAGAATAACAGACCTCGTGAACTTAGTGACGGTGAAAGACAGGAATGATGATGATAGTGAGAGACAAAGGAATGATGATTAAGGTGAAAAATAAATTGACTATCAAGATGAAACACAAAATAATGGTGATAATGAAAGACCAAGTGATGCTACGTAATAGACGATGAGAGGGGAGTGAAAATGAAAAGCACAATGGGTATAATGAAGGTAAAAGGCAAATGGTGTGATGGTGAAGTTGAAATATGAAGGATGGTGAGGGTTCCGGAAAATTTAAATAGGAAAAACAACAGAAAGATGGTGAATGTAAAAGAAGCTGGGAAGGAAGTGAGAGATAAAAGGACGGTGAAGGTGAAAGACAAACGGAGGCGATAATGGCGAAAATGATAGTCAATTTATTGTTAATGGTGAAAGAAGTAATAGTGAAAGTGAAAGACAAAGGACTGATGGGAAGATGATGACGTGATGGTGAATGAGAAAGGCAAAGGACTAATGGTGAAGGTGAAAGACAGATTAGTTACGAAGGATGATGTCTTTATTTTTTATATATATATATTTTTTTTACTCCAAGAATCTCACGTGTACAGCAGATAGGATACTCACCTCTGTGCCTTCGGTGTGAATACATTTTTCAGATGCCGAGGCTCCACCGTTTAATCAGTGTTATTAAGAGTAGGCTTGAGAGTTTTCACTATACACGAAGGGAAAACTTAGAACATTAGAGTCCCTTTACATCAGAACTCTTTAGCCTGCTCTTAATAACACTGATTAAGCGGTCCCCTTATAGTTAGTATAAGGAATGGATGGAGGCTATCTTTTCATTTGTGTGTGTGTGTGTGTGTGTGTGTGTGTGTGTGTGTGTGTGTGTGTGTGTGTGTGTGTGTGTGTTTACAGTTATGTAGCATACTTTTACTTATGTACTTTTTCTCTTAGGTTTTATCAACTGAAGATGACATAAAATGAATGTCGAAACGTTTGGTTGGAAGAAATTAAAGATGCTGCTGTTCATAATAACCTTGGTGGTTTTATTCCTTTTGAAGCTGAGAATTAAGATATATTAGATATTGCAAGTACTGACCTAAAATGATCAGGCGGACGATACTCACCGTGCACATTCCTGTCTCTTTTGCGGTAGGTCGAAGAAGTACATGTCGATCATGGCTCTAGCCTTCAAGAACCATTTCCATACGGGAGGCATTTCCCAGCCTAAATATAGTCGACAGTAAATATCTATCTATCTGTCTCTATATCTGTCTATCTGTCTATCTATCTATCTATCTATCTATCTATCTATCTATATATATATATATATATATATATATATATATATATATATATATATATATATATATATTGCCAGACCCCTCAATCCCGTTTGGGGTGGCCACAAACAAATCGCCTCCAAGTCGCCCTGTCCCCCGCCATTTCACTGCCCTGCTCCCAACTCACACCCCCCTCTCTCATATACCTCTCCACCCCATCCCTCCATCTCATCCTCGGCCTCCCCCTCCCTCTTCCCCCCTCCACCTCACTCACATATACTCTCTTCGTCAGTCTTTCACGAAGGGGAGCTGCAAGGCTTGGTGGATGAGTTTGAGAGAGTGCATAAGAAACGGAATCTAAAGGTGAATGTAGGGAAGAGTAAAGTGATGGTCTTTGAGAGAGGTGAAGTTAGTGAATGTACAGCGAGGTTGGATGGTGAGGAACTGGAAAATGTGAGTACGTTTAAGTACTTGGGTAGTGTGATGAGTAAGGATGGAGGTTTGGAGGGTGAAGTGCTTGAAAGGGTACAACAGGGAAGAAAGGTTGCTGGTTCTTTGAAAGCAGTGATAAGAAACAGGGAAGTGAGCATGGAAGTGAAAAAGTTACTACATGACAGTATTGTGATACCAACTCAAACGTACGGAAGTGAAGCTTGGACATTGTTGGAAGGACACAAGTCAAGAGTGAGAGCAGTGGAAATGAATTATTTAAGAGGAGCCTGTGGAGTCACATGGAGAGACAGGCTGACGAATGAGGATATAAAGGAGCGTTGTGGTGTTGATGTGGATGTGATAGGAAGCGTTATGAGGAACACACTGAGGTGGTTTGGCCATGTGGATATATATATATATATATATATATATATATATATATATATATATATATATATATATATATATATATATATATATATATATATATATATATATATATATATATATATATATATATAATGAATAATACGTCCTTTGTCTGAACGGGCTAAGTGGTTGTTGTGGACCAGTGACTGTATCTGAAAGTGGCAAAAGGACGGACTGGATTCATACCCCTGGCAACACACAGCTGTAGCCGAGTGAAAATGTAGCCTAATCCCCCAAAATTAATGATAACACTCGGACCCCTGTGGCTGAATTTCCGGTCTCTGGAATCACCTGGTATTAACTGGAATACAGTGATAAAGTTTTCAGAGTTCTGAGATTGCTGATACCAGTAATACCATTTAGGCACCTGTGACTCACTCTGAGATTAGCATAATCGTTTGGATTATGCTTAAATAGAATACTAGATTTGTTGCGACCACGAAACGGTTAATTCTACCAGGATTAACACTTAGGCTCTTCTAACAATCTCTCATTTGAGCAAAATAGTCTGGCGTTAGCTGCAGTACACTACCAGAGCTGTCCCAACCAATAGTGTTGACATCTGTCCTATTAACATTTTTTTTTTTTTTAATGCGAGGAAGAAGAAACCAAAGGCTGAGCCCGCATAACAGTTCCTTCCAAGAAATACAAAACAAAAACAATACAAAAGAGAGCCAAATTCAAGATCCGTTCATTTCGAGATTCCTGGACACACTGCGTTTCAAAGACTGGATATCATAGGAAGTAGGAAATACAGACAGAGGGAGACGGTTCCAGAGTTGACCTCTTGCATAAATGAAGGACTATGAGTAACGGTTAACTCTTGCATTAGAGAGTTGGACAGAAAAGGGATGAGAGTTTGTTGTTAGAGCACCCGTCGTAGAGATCGAGGGATGCAAGCAGATAGTTCAGAGGAGCAGTGACCATTGAAGTAGCGATAGAAAAGAGATAAAGAGGCAACAGTGCAGCAAAGAGACAGAGGTTGAAGGGAGCCAGTAAGAGGAGGAGAGTTAATGAGACGAAAAGCCTTTGACTCCACCCTATTGAGAGAAGTTGTATGTGGTGAGCCTCCCCACATATGGCAGTTGTACTCCGCACAGGAGCGAGAGAAAAAAAAAAAGTATATACCGGTATATAAAGTCAACAACTGTGCACGGGTAAAGAACGCACGGAGTCGGCTTAGCACACCCAGTCTTTTGTGGGAACTCCTGTGGAAGATTTTGACGGGTTGATAAGTGTAAAAACTGAATCTTTGATGCGTTAAAAACAAGATTATTTTTACCCCAGTCTGAGATACGAGCCAAGTCGGACATTAGGTGTGCCGTAGCCTCATCCCTTGTTTGTTGAAGAAAATGCTGAGATGACGTTGTAGAAACCGAATGGAAAGGTGAAGGGTGGAATCATCAGATGTACAGTTCAGAAGTCATTGATGAATAAAAGGAGGGGAGTTGGTGATAGGACAAAGCCCTAAGGAACACCACTGTTGATAGACGTAGGAGAAGAACATGGCCGTCTACAACAGCAGCTATAGAACGACCAGATAGGAAGCTATAGCTGAAGGGACGGATAGAAGGATAGAAAATGTAAGAGGGCAGTTTGGATACTAACGATTTATGCCAGAATCGATCAAAAGCCTTTGATGTCAAGTACAACGGCAAAGCCTTAGCCAGAGTCCCAAAAGGAGGATGACCAGGAGTCTGAAAAGTAGGTGAGAAGATCGCCAGTGGAGCGTCCCTGATGGAACCCATACTCATGATCAGAAAGAAGGCTGTGATCAGAAAGATGCTTTAAAATTTTTCTGTTAGGAATAGACTCAAGAACTTTTGAGACACAGGATGTTAAAGCAATTGAATGACACTTAGAGGGTTGGGAATGGTCACCCTTCTTTGGAACTGGCTGAATGAGAACAAATTTCCAATTGAAAGACAAAGGCGAAAGAGTTTACCTAGGCAGGGTGTATACACAGAAACTTTTTTTGAGGACAACGGGAGGGACTCCATCAGGCCCATATGCCTTGTTGGTACTGAGGCCAGTGATGGCAGAAAATACATCTGCTGAAAAAGTTTTAATGTCAGCCATGAGGAAGTCAGAGGGGGGAAAGTGATGGAGGAACAGCACCGGCGTCGTCTAGGATGGAAATGGAGAAGAAAGTCTGAGCAACGAGATCTGCTTTATTAGTAGAAGAAATAGCTACAGAGCCATCAGAATAGATAAGCGACGAGATCTGCTTTATTAGTAGAAGAAATAGCTACAGAGCCATCAGAATAGACAAGAGGAGGGAAGAAAGATGAGGTAAAGTTGTTAGAAAGGTTTTTGGCAAGGTGCCAGAGGGAGCGGAAAGAATTCGAGTTAGAGAGTTGAGAGCATTTAGTATGGATGATATTATTTTTAGCAGAGTGAAGAACAGACTTTGCATGATTCTGGGCAGAAACATAAAAAAGATGTGATTCAGGGGTGGGTTGGCTCCAGTACCTTTTATAGGCCTTCTCCTTGTTGCTGACAGCATTAGAACAAACGTGATTAAACCAAGGCTTTCTTGCATTAGTCAGAGGATATGAGAAAGGAATGTATGCTTCCAAGCCCGAGACAATAACATCTGTAATGCACAAGGCACACCTACATGGCTTCCGGCCATGGAAGCAATAATAATTCCAGGGAAAATCAAAGAAGTATTGCCTGAGGGCCTCCCAATCCACAGCTCCAAAGTGCCACAGATGACGTTTCTTTGGAGGGTCCACAGGCCATACCGGAACGATAGGACAGGTTAAGGTAATAAGGTTATGATCGGAGGAGCCCAAAGGAGAGGAAAGATTAACAGTGTAAGGAGAAGGATTAGTTGTAAGGAAGAGGTCAAGTATGTTCGAGCTCTCTCCAAGGCGGTCAGGGATATGGGTAGGGTGCTGTACAAGCTGACTTAGGTCATTAAGGATAGAAAAGATGTAGCCTTGTTCACCAGGTGGATCAGTGAAAGGAGAGGAGAGCCAAAGTTGGTGGTGAATATTGAAATCTCCTAGAATGGAGATTTCAGAGAAAGGAGAAATGGATAGAATGTGTTCCATCGTAGAAGTAAGATAGTTGAAGAATTTTTGATAGTCAGTAGAATTAAGAGATAAGTAAACAGCGCAGAAATATTTAGTCAGAGAATGACAGATGAGCCAAAGCCAGAGAGTAGAGAATTCAGAAGAATCAAGTTCAGGAAAACGAGAGCAAGATAGGTCGTTGAGTACATATACACAACAGCCACCTTTGGCTTTGAAATGAGCATAGATAAAGTAGGAGGATACAGAAAAGGGTTTGTTGTCAGTTGCCTCAGACAACTGAGTCTCGGTTAAGAAGAGAAGGTGAGGTTTAGAGGAGGAGAAGTGGTGCTCAACAGTGAGAAAGTTAGAGGAAAGGCCCTATTGTTGAAGAAATGAGGAAGAAGTGAGTCAGACAGTGATTCCAGGCACGTTAAGTCAACACCGGGAGGGGGCGGATGGTGGGGGCATTTATGGTTCCCCTCCCTGGGGACTCCGAGGCATGGTTATAGTGCGCCATTTTTCTTTTTTTTCTTTTTTATTTTGAAAAGGTAATGTAGTGTATGCTGTGCTTATAGACTGATGTTGACAGTTAGAGAAACTTGTATTGGAGAGCATGCTGGCCTACTCTCTGTGTTACTGAAACACTGAAAAAGTTCAGCAAAGGGGGATGGTCAGGAACTAGTCCCGAGTGCTGATAAAACGGAGCTCCAGCTCTCCCTGTCATCAGCTTTCCATCCCCCTTGGGAGTACTGCCCTGCTCGACTGGTGCTACAGTCTACTCCTCAGAATGTGACACAGTGAAGTCTCTAAAAATTATTTCAGTCACTGGGCGAATAATCTAGTTTCATGGAGGTATACAGAAACACTCAGTAACTCCCTCACTAGTGTGATGACATGGTTATTGTTTCATTGTTGCTCTACACGGACGACAATAATCTAAGAAGAGCCTCTCGTGATGTATTTGAAGCAGTATCCATGAAAGACCTCAATATAATGAACCACCTTATATTTCCTTGTGTTTTTTTTTTTTTTTTTTGAAAGACTGACTAAGAGGGTGTATGTAGGTGAGGTGGAGGGAGGGAGAGGGAGAGGTAGACCGAGGATGAGATGGAGGGATGGAGTTGAGAGGTATATGAGGGAGGGGGGGTGAGTTGGGAGGAGGGTAGTCAAATGGTGGGTGACAGAGTGACTTGGAGGCGTTTTGTCTGCGGCCACCCTTTCCGGGATTAGGGCGTCGGGCTATAGATAGATAGATAGACTTTGCCAGATTAGTTTCTTAATTATATGAAACACTTGTGGTAATGAAGACGTAAGAATTATTCTCTATTAACATATTTGCTACCAATGTGTTGCATATATTTTCTCTCTGCTACCAGCAGGTGGCGAGTTTTATCTTACATGGGATCTCTCAGAGTGAAGGGGCGAAGACTTTGGCTCTATATACAGTATTTTCTTAGATGGTTTTATGAGTAGAGGATAGAGGACGGTGAGTGGCGGAGAAGGGATCCATTAGACAATTACATTCAGCTTTGCCATGACACTAGACATCTCAAAGGCTTTCGATCGAGTCTCGCATAAATCTTTAATTTCCAAACTGCTCTCTTACGGTTTCTATCCTTCTATCTGTGCCATCATCTATAGCTTCCTTTCTGGTCGTTCTATAGCTGCTGTTGTAGATGGCTATCGTTCTTCTACATCTATCAACAGTGATGTTCCTCAGGGCTCTGTCCTATCACCGACTCTTTTCCTTTTATTCATTAATGACCTTCTAAGCTGTACATCTAACCCTATCCATTAGTACGCTGATGATTCCACCCTTCACCTTTCCATTCGGTTCCCGCAACGTCCATCTCAGCAGTTACTTCAACAAACAAGTGATGAGGCTATGGCAAACCTAATGTCTGACTTGGCTCGTATCTCTAACTAGGGCAAAAATAATCTTGTTGTTTTTAATGCATCAAAAACTCAGTTTTTACACCTATCAATCTGACACACTCTTCCACAGGAGTACCCACTGATGTTTAATAATATCCAGCTCAATCCTGCATCATCCTTGAACATGCTTGGGATTTCATTCACTCGGGACTTATCTTGGAAAGGTCATATCGCATTTCTTGTAAAATCTGCTTCCAAGACGTTAGGTGTGCTAAGCCGACTCCATACCTTCTTTACCCCCACACAATTGTTGACTTTATACACGGGTTTTATTCGCCCCTGTGTAGAGTACAATTCTCATGTGTGGGGAGGCTCCCCACATACAGTTCTTCTCAATAGGGTGGAGTCAAAGGCTTTTCGTCTCATCAACTCTCCTTCTCTTACTGGCTCCCTTCAACCTCTGTCTCTTCGCCGCACTGTTGCATCTTTATCTCTTTTCTATCGCTACTTCAATGGTCACTGCTCCTCTAAACTGTCTGCTTGCATCCCTCCACCTCTACGACGGGCACATAGCACCCATTTAGCAACAAATTCTCATCTCTATTCTGTCCAACTCTCTAATGCAAGAGTTAACAGTTACTCCCAGTCCTTCATTTATGCAACAGGTAAACTCTGGAACTGTCTCCCTCTGTCTATATTTCCTACTTCCTATGATCTCTAGTCTTTGAAACGCAGTGTGTCCAGGAATTTCGAAATGAACGGATCTTGAATTTGGCTCTTTTGTATTGTTTTTGTTTTTTTCTTGGAAGGAACGGTTTGCGGGCCCCTGGCCTTTGGTTCCTTCTTTCTTGCATGAAAAAAAAAAAAACTGCGATCAACTACATGTGGTGAAGGTATCAACTCCTTTGCTTCGTGGACGTCCTTCGTCTTATTTTGGCTACTGAGCAGACAGTACAGCTAGAGTTTCGGGGAGACTGTTGTGCTAAAGGGATTAACGAAGGCCGAATACAACCTCTCCGGTCTTGGGAAAAAAATCTTGCCTGATATGAACAGTATAGTCTGACTTAGCAAGAATAATATAGCCTAAATATGTCATCGGATTGCAGGGGCCAGTAACACGGGCCCACTTTGCTTCTGTTTCCCGCTATTAATAGAGATCAAGTGGATGAGGGCAGGGTACTGATGCAGTGTTACTTTCCTCTTATCTCAGACAGTTTTATTCTTTTTGCGGTGGAGGAGAGAGACGGATGTGCAGTGGGCGGCTGAGAGAGACGGTGATGGAAGGTAAGGCGCGCAGTTACTGTATTCTACCTTTTTCTTGTCACCACCAAGCTAATTGGTTCATTAGGCAGCGAAGTGGTTAATTTTTTCTTTCCTTTTACGTCAACAAAGGGGTTAATTTCTTCGTTACTTTAACTTCTTTATGATACTATTCTTGCTATCTCCGGAAAAATTTGTGCAGCTCAGGAAAGTCAGCTAGGTATAGGGATTAAATGGAACCTTGCATTTATTGCTGTTTTTGTGTGGGGGGGGGGGGCAAAACCGAAGAAAACCATGGAGAGTTAACAAGAATAAACTCATAAACGACGTCGGCAATTGATCTGGTTAATAAAACAGGTCCGTATTTTCGTTAGGGTCGTGCAGTGATCGGAGGAGAGAGGGCGGTGGGTAATGGCGAGGCTACTCTGCGACTCGTGGAGGTGCGACCAGATATGAGGGGACTGTATACCTGCGTGGTCAGCAATGAGGAGGGTGATGGCCAGAGCAACGCACTCGCCCTACAGGTCCAATGTAAGTACCAATAGTAGCAGTAGCAGTAGTAGTAGTAGTGTCTGTTGTTTTTGTTCGGTTGGGATGAGGAGGAGAAAACCATACTCAGGGAGTTGCGCAACATTCATATCATATAAGCAGGTCACAGGGATGGTCATGGTAACAGCTTTCATTACATCTGACCCTAGAAGAAAAAAATTACTGATGGTCGCACCAATAAATGTTTCTGCTGTTGTTGTTGTTGTTGTTGTTGGTGGTGGTGGTGGTGGTGGTGGTGCAGAGGCGAAAAGAAAGTACTAGAAATTAAACTCCGTTCATTCATGCTGAGAAAACTTGGACATACTCTCATTTCTGATGCCAAGCTATGATTAAGTGAACCTTGAGGGGGAGCTAAATTTAGAGGGGTGACTTTCACAATTATTCAATAGCTTGTGTTTGGCCACTTTGTAAGTCATCAAGTATGCGAGTGACACGTGATTATATTATGCTCTCTCCATGTAGAGAAAGCTCTGATAATCATTGCTACGCCCATGCCAGCCAACTCTTCCCTACCATATTAACTGGTGCAGTGCTCTCTACCTGCCACCGTCCACCGATCACCCTAGCCCATTCCCTTTCACATATTATCTACCTCCACCCCCCCCCCAACACATGTCACCCCATAGGTCGTCACTGCTAACCCTATACACCATGTCAGGCTATACATCATACCACTCTACACACCATGACACCCTAAAAATCATAACATCCTTCACCCTACACACCCTATCGCCCTACAGACGTCGCCCTACACATCGTCACTATTCTTCCAATACAGCATGTCTCCCAACACGTCACCCTTCACCCTGCACACCATGTTGTCCTACACACAGTGCCAACCAGAACATTATACCAACTTACACATCCTGTGTCCAATAACCCTATAAGTCACTTCTTTAAATCTGGCAGGGCTTAGCCATAAGATATGTGTTTTCCTTGGCATGCCACCGCATTGGTACTCATTCTGAATTGTCTAACCGAGAATTGCTAAATGCTGTTCATCCATGACTCTTACAGTATTCATGGAGGTGTTTTTACTACTTGAGGATCAGTCTCATGGCTGAGTAATGAAGCTGAACAGAATTCAAATCCTGAGACCATGCCTTATGTTCACTGTACTTTGGCCAAAAATTTTCATCTCTCTTTCTTGATTTCTTAGATATAACAAGAGATGAACACTAAAGAATTATGCTATCACAAGGATGTGCTATAGAAAAGGTGTAGGACTACAGCATTGTCTTATTCAGCCACTGGACTACCAGAAAAGATACAAAAGGGCGAAAATCTCCTCCAATTTTTGATGGACGAATAATAGAAATACAGTTCGTTTCGTTTGCTCTCTCAGTCAGTCCTGAAGTGTGCACTAAAATTTGTATTCACATCTTGGGTTATGAATATATTGAAATTATGTAATAATATTAACATCTACTGCATGTCATAAAGTCCCAAGTTAATTACAACACTCACAGGGTAGGTAGAACAGTCGCATTACTAAGTATGGCAAGACAACAAATTATCTGGTATTACTTTTATCACACCAGCAATATTCTAATGAAACTCACTTTTCACACTTTCTCTGGCGTCTTACTCAGAGCAAGAACGTTCTTTGATCCAATACAGTGTCGTGTGAGGGTGAGTGAAAGAGGTGAGAGGAGGAGAGAAAGGGTGGGGGAGGGGGGGCGTAAATGCGGTGTTAATGCCAGGGCAGGGTACACGGCTATCTTTTTTGTGCAGATGGGACTTCTTTTTTTTTCAGCTTTCGCGTGGAGGCTTACAGTATTCGGAAAGATCAAGAAGCACTCGTGGCTTTCATATTCTTTGCATCTTGTGGAAAATTAACAATTTATACGGATACGTGGAATGTTATTCAATGTTCGTCATTATTCTATCATGTCCCCATCAAATAAAGATATCTACAACAAGCAAATATTTAGATGTTGGTCGGGACAAGTTTCTGAGGAACTGAAATTCTTGGTTCTAAGTTTAATTTTCTTATTTTGTAGGACTACCAGTCTGACTACTGGGCAAGTGGTGGGCGTTAATGTTATCAAACACATCAACCAATTAAAAGAATATTATGATGGTACTGCTGACAGTTCCATATTTCCTAACATACAGAACATAACCACGTACTGTCGTATTTTCACGTGGCAGTATTGTAGTAGATCCCGTCTAACGTTCATGTGGAATACATGCACAGAAAAAAAGATAATAAGGGAAGTCTTAGAATATAAACACATGATTGTCAGGCCTGGTAAAAGGCATTAAGAATAACACCAATTTAACAAGTAGTATGGTAGCACTCCGGCAGTAGGTAATAGACAAGAAAGTATCTCCATGAACAACTTTTTACTTTGTAACCAGGAGAAAAATTAGTACTTACCACTCTAAGACTCAGTTACCTTGTGGTAACTTCTAACTATACAAGTATTCTTGAACATGCATAACCCGGTAAAACGCCCAAATAACATTTTCTGCCATTGCCTGTTCGCTGTAGTATGCACAGTTTGTTTCATGTCATGTTTGAGGCAGCTGTTTCAATGACTAAAACTATAACAGAATGGACGTTATGCTGAGTGCAACGCATTCGAGATTCAGTGGTATTTTAATTATATACTCGTGTATATATATATATATATATATATATATATATATATATATATATATATATATATATATATATATATATATATATATATATATATATATATGCAGAAACTTCACTTCACCGCAAAGATATGTATGCAAAATAATCACAAGAGAAATGAAAGGAGCGACAGTGAATACTTTCGTATATTACATCTTCAGACAGAATAAGACAGAAACGTAAAGGGTAGAGGTCTTCTATGTACACCCGCAGCAGGGTGTCCTTTGTTCTGTGCACCACTCTCTGCTGCGGGTATGCATAAAAGACCTCTACGCTTTACGTTTCTGTCTCATTCTGTCTGAAGATGTAATATACGAAAGTACTCACTGTCGCTCCTTTCATTTCTCCTGTGGTTATTTTGCATACATATATATATATATATATATATATATATATATATATATATATATATATATATATACAGAGAGAGAGAGAGAGAGAGAGAGAGAGAGAGAGAGAGAGAGAGAGAGAGACAGACAGACAGACAGACAGACAGAATATCGACAGCAGGGCTTGTGGGAACATGTTTATTGGTAACGTTTCGTAATATATCATTACATCACCAAGCCTAGAAGAATGTAATTTAAATAAAATGTATATTTCATTTGCAATAGAATGTAATAAGTTCGTGCTCAAACTCGTTGTTAAAAATGACACTAGTTCATCCTTCAGTGCATTCTCATAAATAGCACTCCGAGTAATTTTCAGTACTGGAAAACAATATAGACACCCACTTCGAAGGTACTCTGACACGCAGAGTCCCCTGTGGTTTATACGAGTAGATATACGTGTGACAACTGACAGGCCTTATATATGTGAAAGACTGAGAGACTTCTACAGTACGAATACGTGAACATTTAGGTATGTCTGCTCAAACAGGTCAACCAATCACCAAACCATGCTTCAGTGCCATCACACACACACACACACACACACACACACACACACACACACACAAGGTCATTCTGTCAACCGAACCGCTTTTACAGTCCTAGCCAGAAGCCAATATAGTTCTGACCTTTCCATCACAGAGACAATCTACACACACTTGGGGAAGCGGTGGCTGGAGAGGAGGTGGCTCAATCGGTAGAGAGGTGGCCTGTAGTCCTACCGGACCCAGGTTCAAATCACCGCTGGGGCAGGGAACAGTTTAAGGATTTGAATTTCATAAAAAGCAGACTTTACCGATCTACCAGAAAACCCGCCGACATGTAAAAATACCCCCGCTAATACCAATACACTAGTCTTGTATGAGGCAGCCCTAGTACAATGTGTATTCAATTGGACGGTGGGTGTTAGCGCTGAAGTGGTGACATGTAGAGGTGTATGGTATGTAGGAGGATTACTGGGCCTTGGAAGCAGGCTGCGAAACGTATGCCCAGAGTCGTACACATAAAAAAAAAAAAAAAAACTATCGATGACACTAGTTTTCAACTGTTGTGGTTTTTAAAGGTTTGATGTAGAGATGTTATATATTAAGGAATTTTTATCAGCTTACCAGGGTGTTTTTGTTTTAACTCAATAGCAAGTTGCATTCCAGTGTGCTAATATGATTTTGGCTATGCTTACTTTTCACTTGTGCTCATCATAAGTTTCTTCTCCATATTAGTAAATATACAGTTCTTATTCAAATTTTTGACGGTATAATTACGAACTTAATGGATATTGTGTACCTGAAATATATTATTATTATTATTATTATTATTATTATTATTTCTTCAGGATTGATGATTAATTGAGATAAGCGAACTGTTAGCAGTCAAGATGTTCCCACAAACTTTGCTGTTGATATTTGTTATTCATTCGCACTTTCTATGCAACCATCCAGTAGCTACAGCAGAATACATTTCGTGATCTTTTAGTACACAACTGTCTAACATTTTTACAGTACAAATATCCTTTATTTAGTTCGTTGCCTCACAATTCTAATGCAATGTAAACCTCTCTTTACTGAGCCAGTATAAACCTTATTTCTTCTTCATTTGCCTCTCTCCCTTGTCACTGAACGAATGTTCTTGAAATCGTGTAATTTAAAGTCCTTATCATTTGACCAGTACAATGCAGACAGAAGCAACTCTCACTTTACCCGCCACTTTTCTCATCTCACGGCATCATTGAGTGCAGTACAGTCACACTGTGCGTTTGTCTACACACATAATTTTACTGTTGACTGTGCAGCATCGACTTTATATATGGGATTAGAGCTGAAACATCGTGTGCTATCAGTTGTCAATTTCATTCGTTTCCCTATTCCTCTTTGTCATGATCTCTCCAATAACCTCATGTGTAAGCAGTGAACAGCCTTGTAAATTATACGCCTACGTCTTACTCATGTATTCCCACCATACTTGTCGCTTATCACTCCAGTCAGTTCATTCATACCGTACCATCATCATTAAATACGTCCAGTGCTTCCGTTAGTTCTCCTTCCACATATTACATATACAGTATATGTCTTCAGTCGTCTGCCCAGTGGTTCTCCTTGTCATATTTTTTTTATTTTTTTTTATATAGGTCTATGACGCCATAACTGTTATACAGTCAATCACCCATGCTTTCTTCACCATTTTCTTCACGGATTAGCAGAACCACACATCCATTTCAAATTACACTCTGTATGCTGCCTTTTTTATCATTCACCAACAGGAACTCTGTTGTAATTCCCCAATCGATGCCAGTTAATAACTATTCCAATATTCACCGAGTTCCTACAAAGGTGCAAAGTAAAATTACTGGATTACCAAACGTGTTCTATAGTATATGTAGTTAAACGTCAGTAATGGTATGTATTCCACTTTCGGCTAAAATTTCTCTGCTGTCATTTCTCAGCATGCTTCCTATTCGATTCATTCAATAAACTACTTCTTTCGTCTTTTCGTCATTTCGGAGGTCCTTTCACCTGATGCTTTATTTAGATAGTTCAACTTTTATGTGAACGAACTAGACGATTTCCGGATATATGTATCAGCTGGCATATGGGGACTACACTGAGACCATAATTCACCTATGCATAAAATTAGTATTCGTTCTCTGTGTTAAAGAATCTACAAACAGTGTCTGGCGATCCAGCTGAAAGAACTGTTAAATAAAATCTCATATAATTGTTAAATTAGCATCATACAGTTTACCTGCTCCGACATTGTTGTAGCCCATAAACTAGCACGGGGGCACCACAAACATTTATATATAGTATGACAAGGAAGTAAATACTAGTCAACATGGTAAGGAGAAGACAGACACAATCCTCTGATTTATATTGGGGACCGCATGAGCCTCGTCCCAACACTCCATCACCCGCCACCTCTTATAATTGCACCATCTCTTCTTCCACTCTCATGTTTACCTCATAATACATTTGTAGCTTAGCCGAGTTTGGACATTTCGAAACGTTCCTTCTTCAGTTATTTGGCCCAGTATATTTTGTTAATCTTGTATCCTACTGACTTTATTTTCAATATTTAAAAGGAATACATAAGAGAGAGCACGGAGGTAACATAGAAAATCCACAGGTCTGCAAAATGTACGACACTGAAAGTTGTTTCGGTGATTTTTGCATAATTAGTTATTTTGAGGTTGCTATTGCCAAACTTCACACCGGTTATCCTCCGTCATGTAAGTTTTTATTAGAAAATGATTGAGAATATTACTCAGGGATATGCTAGAACTGGAATACAAAGGAAAATCATAACTGAAAATGTATATACTCTCTGTCTATAGCCAGAAGCCTTAATCTCGTAAGGGATGGCACAAACAAATAGCCTCCATGTCAACCTGTCCCCTGCCATTTCTCTTTCCTCCTCCCAACTAATACCCCCTCTTTCATATTCCTCTCCACTCCATCTCCATCTCATCCTCGGTCTTCTCCTCCCTTTCCCCTCCCCTCCACCTCACTCACATACATTCTTCTTGTTAGTCTTTCACTCTCCATTCTCTCCACGTGACCAAATCACCTCAATGTATTTCCATTAAAGCTTTCCATCATATCCAAATCTACATCCACACTACGATGCTCCTTCCCTTCCTCGTTTGTCGCTTGTTTCTCCTTGTAACTCCACATGCTTCTCTTAAGCAATTCACTTCCACTGCTCTCACTCTTGACTTATGTCCTTCCAACAAGGTCCAAGCTTCACTTTCATACGTTAGAGTGGGTATCACAATACTATCATGCAGCGACTTTTTTACTTCTATGCGCACTTCCCTATTTCTTAACACTGAATTCAGTGACCCAACAAGCTTTATCCCATGTTGTACCTTTTCAAGCACTTTATCCTCTAAACTTCTATCCTTACTTATCACGCAACCCAAGCACATGAATGCACTCACATCTTTCATTTCCTCACTAAATACCCTCGCTGTGCATTCGGTTACTTCATTTTTCTCAAAGAATACAACTTTACTCTTCCCTGCATTTGCCTTTTTTTGTCTTTATGAACGTATATACATACGTAAATATTGAAGAAAAACAACTAGCATACCACGGATAGATTACAGACTCCTTCAAAAATACGCCAGAAACTTCTTGTTTTATGGGGTTTTGGAGGGTTTTCGCTGTGCAACATCCAGCAGTAATCAGCCATCATGTTGACATTCCATTTTCTTGGGTGCCTTATCTCCATCTCCTTTATATCCTGATGAAATCCATCACCTAAATTTTCACTGAAAGTTTCCAGACTTTCCGGAAAGTAGTCAAAATGAGCATTCAGGAAAAATACCTAGAGACTCATGTTACATCCTTGGGCTTTGAACTTTCTCCGCATCTGACTTGCAATGTCTCTGTAGTCTGGAACTTTATGGTTGCCCAGAAAAGTTCTAATGACGTCTTGCAAGGCAATTCATGCTTCTTTTTTAAAGAGCAAGGAGAGAGTTGTCACAATCTGCATCCTTGACAAGTTTCCTTGTAACAAATCCAACAAATATACTGTCTTTGTGTTAGGCATCCGACAGTCCTGGACACCTCTTGCACAAATTCTTGAGCCATCTCCGTCTCCTGGCAAAGTCTGAACAAATTGCTTCTTTAGGGCAATCTTTATTTCTAGAGGGGCCAATAGAACCTGTTTTAGGTCAGTCAAACATTCTTGTGCAACATTTTTTATCCTTGTTGAAAGTTGTCTCCTCCTTGGCCATTGTTTATGACACCAGTGAAGATTCCTGACCCTGCTGTCCCATTCACACAAGAAACACTGAAACTTTGTGTAGCCCGACTGTTGTCCAAGTAGCATAGAAAGTACTTTCAAATCACCTTAAATAATCCAGCTGGACCAGTTGTAGTCGCTATAATTCATCTTATTCAAAACGATAACTTTTCATAACTTTCTTCGAGGTGCACTGAATGAGCTACAGGAACAGAAGGACACGTGTTACGATTGAGTAAAAGATCTGCCTGCAGACTTCTTTTCAAAGAATCAGTGAACAGTCTGTACTCACCAACACTGCAAATAACACGAGTCTTTTCCATTAATCCACCACGATCTGTGCCGCCAACCAAATCAACTTTATTTTTAATTTGAGAAACAACTTTTTCTTCGGTTCTGGTCCTAGGAGAATGATATGTCAGGCGCAAATTTATGTTTGTATGTAACTCTGGAACCTAAATTTTCGGCTGACTCTTTTGCAAGGCCTGCCTCCCACCTGATCATTTAGTTCGTGTTGAGAAAAAACTGAGGTTCCGCTACTTTCTTGGCCTGAACTGGCCTACAATGTATGTTTTCAATTATGTAATTGGGACCGGTATCTGACCGATGTGTTTTAGGCTGTAAGGCAAATGGGAAGTCTGGATAAAGAACGTCTCTGTCCATGGTGTTGTATTCTTGAATATTATAGGTTCAGAAGTAACAGCCATCACTGTGGTTCTTTGGCTCCTTCCAGAACGCCAAAGTGAAGATATTTCCATGTTCAGTTATTCATTGTCTTAGTTCTCCGACACAAGTGGGGCAGCCTTTATGGAGGACCTATGATTTGTCCTGATCTCCAAGTTTTACATCAAAATATGCATACTGTGTTCAAGTTTTACATCAAAATATGCATAGTGTGTGTGTGTGTGTGTGTGTGTGTGTGTGTGTGTGTGTGTGTGTGTGTGTGTGTGTGTGTGTGTGTGTTTTTTTTCTTTTTGTAAAGTCTATAATCTCTTCCTGCCGATTCCTTATGACAGATTCACCTCAAATGTTACAGAAACTGTTAACTGTTGTTAATATAACCATGTGAAGACATTGGCTAATAAAGTTTCAGCTGTCTCTGAAAACCATAATAAAGTACAATGAACTCCTCTAAAAAAATAAAAATACAATACCCTTCATGACTACTAAGGTTAATCATATTCTTACAGTGTACAACTAACAGCAGTGAAAACAGATACAGTGGCTGGCGTGTTTTAGTAGATGTGGCAAAAGTGTGTTTGTTTACACCGTAGCTTCAGGGGTATTAATGGACTGGTAAATCCCGTTCTCAAGATGAGATCACAGTGTATGATATTCCCTCTTCATATAGACTAAGTATGTCTAATAGAAAGAGTGTGTATGCACAATAAATCATAGAAATAAAGCTGCAGTACTCATAAAATATATAATTTAGACGAATAATGTATATTAATCATTTGGGTAAGTGTGTCAGACTTGGTTCAGGCTAGAAGAACCATGGGTGCACTGAAGCAACTGACAACAAAAGTCTTATTAAGTAGGTTTGTTTAGCTATGCTTCATGCCTGATAACTATAGCAATCTATATCTATATCTGTCTATTTGTAGACGGAAATTTAGATAGACAGGCAGAGAGATAAACAGATAGAAAGGTAGATAAATAGATAGATACTTATATATATAGTTATCAGACATGAAAGCAGACGAGTTCAGTGGGTTCAGACGAATCCCACTTTCCATATGAGGTTCGATGAATGAATGATTTGGCAAGAAAATGTTTATTTCTGAACGACTGTTAAATTTATTGGTGCGTAAGGTTAATCTGAGAAATAAAATGACAAAATAATTAACGCCCGTGTACAAGAAACTCCCTTTACAACACATTAAAACACACTACCCATCACTTGTCCTGCCTCTTATGCACGTTCTACCAAGTACTCGTACACACACACCATCATCCACACCCGTCTCTCTGTCTGTCTGTTTGTTTGTGTCTGTCTATCTGTCTGTCTGTCTGTCTGTCTGTCTGTCTCTCTCTCTCTCTCTCTCTCTCTCTCTCTCTCTCTCTCTCTCTCTCTCTCTCCACATTTTGCATACAATTTCCTCCTCAATCTTGCCATCTCACTACGACCATCCGTCTTTCACATGTGCTTTTCTTCCCTCACGCATAATTTACTAATACACAGCATGTTCCATTCTCATTTTCCATTAATTTCTCTCTCACTTTTGCTAGAGAAACACTTTTTTCCTCGCATAGTATTTTTTCTCTTCCCTCTCTCCTTCATTTACAATCTTCCTCTTCACACTACCACGCCCTTGCACACGCTGTAACTCCAGCACCTCATCCCGTCTCACGCACCTTCCCCAATACAAACACTCTTTGGAACCTCATCCTCACAGGCTCTTTCTTTCTTTACACCATTACTTTCACGCGGTTCTTTGTCAGGTTGTATTGTGTTACATAAATTATTACACCTGCACTTGCGAATGAAGAGAGGTTGCTATTTTTTGTTCGACGTGATGTGTCTGGTTGTCTGTGAATAAAATAAAAAAGTTTTTTTGATTTTTAGCAAATTTTGTTTGAGCGATGAGTATCAGAGAAAGGATTGACTAATTGTTTTTGAGAATTATATAAAGGCTACAGTGGTAAATCAAAGGTGTCTCCAAGTAAGGTCAACATTAACTTTTATCCGATTAAAATCAAACTTCTGCAAGGATTAAGGTTAAGAAAAAAAACGAGAGAATTCTACTCTGAGAATAATCAGTCTAAGGTCAAGGTCAGTGGGCAATGTCATCTTTCGACTCACACGTTTGTGCATGAATAATACTTACTACAGTTTTGATCTACTTTGGACGATACTTGGTGGAAGAGTTGAAGATCAGCCAAGGGGACACCTATAGCCTTTGAGAACAGTAGGTCAGAGATCAAGGTCACACTGCACGATCAACTAAAACACTTTTCTTTTTTGCATTAGATAAAACTTTGTAGAATATTTTAGTGTTAGACAAGGATACCTGGTTTCGATTTCGAGAACAACAAATCAATTCAGATATTTTGAATTTGATTTGAGCCAAACTTACTGGATGAACTGGAGATCAAGCTGGAGGGTAGCTGGTGACTGGTAAAGGGGCAGGGACACAGGGTCAAATCAAATATTCGGCCCTCACACCAACTGGTGAACGCCAGTGGAGCGGCATTCTCAGGGCCTTCCTTCTTGTTACTTCCTTACTTACCATAATTCAGTGGAATTAGCTGAATGAACGAGAGGTTATAGCTGAACATAATAAACACCGTAAAGACACACACACACACACACACACACACACACACACACACACACACACACACACACACACACACACACACATATATATATATATATATATATATATATATATACCTGTTGATCGTAATTGTATCTCGTACCCTCTGGGCCCTCTGCTGATATTAATTAGCTTTAAGATTATACTTTTTGCGTTTTCGCAGGAGGCGAATCTAGTATCTAATCTTTTCGATCTTAATGTTTGCAGCATACCATTCATAATAACATCCTCTGTAATTACTCTTATTAACCATTCTACTTAACGATAATGATGCTATGAGATCTGGACTTGCTTGCCAGGTGACAACAATGGTTTGGTGGAGTAGACTTTATTGTTGTTCGAAAAGATAATAATCGTGAACGATGATTCCTTCATAAAAACTAGCACATAAAACCGTCTCCGGGAGAACCCGTAGGTGTCAACATCCATCCACCTGTTTCCTCCAGCGACCTGTTCCCACACTGAATAAATTTCTCTCATAGACCGATTTCCCCCCTGGGACCGATTGTACCCATGGACTTAACATTCCCATGGACCTATTTTCACTAGGGAACATTTTACATATGAACCTAGTTTTTCCCATAGACCTACTTTTCCCATGGACGTATTTAATCCATGGACTTATTTTCCCCATGGATTTGTTTTCACGTACCTATTTTCTATATGCATCAGTCTTCCTCGTTGGACCTATTTTCTTTTACTTATTTTCTCTAAATTGACCTTCCTCCAAGTTGGATATATTTCACCATAAACCTACTTCCCCTGCTGGATCTGTGTAACTCAGACCTATTTTCCCTGCTGGGCCTATGTTTTCCCCGTGTGGCAACACAAAATCTGCACTTACCCCTATTTCCTCCCGTGAACCTATGTTTACCCATTGGGCGTATGTTTCTGTTTGGGCTATTTCACCAAGGACATACTCCTCATGGCCCTGTTTCCCATTAAAACCTCTTGCTATTATGGACCACGTCGCCCTATTGACCTATTCTCCCACTACCCACTTCCCCACACACCACGCCGCCCTCCCACCCTGCGCTTCCACTCAAGCAACCACTTAATTCAACTCATCCCACACACACATCCAAAATCCTTGGTGTAACATGCAATACATCAATTGTCATTTAAACAACACATCACAAACATTAAAAATAAAATAACACCAAGACTCAATGCTTTGAGGTCACTTGCCCATACAACATTCGGACACAACAAAGAAACCACCACCACAGTATACAAACAATACTTAAGCTCAGTGACGAATTATGCAAGCCCTGCCTGGGCTTCTAACCTCACCAAAACACACTACAACACTCTACAAACCATACAGAACAAGGCCCTAAAAATAATCACAGGCTGCACAGCTACTACACCTACAGACCACCTACATCAAGAAACCAAAGTCCTCAAAGTCAAGGATCACCTAGACATGAGAGGCACCCAGTTTCTTGATGCAGCCTCCACAAACCCACAACATCCACTACATTACATGGCAGCACATCCACCCACACAAAGGAACATCAAAACAACACCCAGCACACGATACCATACACAAATACTGTCATCTCTCCCCTCTCGCCCACCTCAGACCAGCTTCCAGAAGCATATTCACACTCAGATCACTCGCCGCTCCATTCAGTCACTTAAAGACAACACACAGCTGCATGCACGGCCTCCTGACATCCACCCTTCTGAATCCTATCTTCCTCGTAAGGACAGGGCCCACCTGGCCAGGCTGAGATGTGGGCACCATCCAGCCCTCTTAAGCTACCAGAAGAGGTTGGATGACTCTGTCGCTGATGCCTGTCCAGGATGCAACACAGCACCCCATACTATTAAGCACATTACGGAAGACTGCATTGCACACAATCACCTACGCCAACAACACAACATACACTCTTTGAGAGCTCTGTGGGAAAGCCCGGTGTCGGCCATGGCCTTCCTCAGGGACTCGGGGCTGTTCGGCCAGACCGCCTAGGGAACAACTACTACTACTACTACTCATCCCACCAGACGTCTCCCACTTTCCCACTCAGAGACGCAGGCACCCAGCCATCCACAGGCCAACCTATACAACGAGCCTCGTCCTACCACCCACCCACATACCCACCTACCCACCTTCCCTACCTACTCCTCTCTTTCCCTGCCCACTCACCTCACCTACCCACGTACCTGCTCGCCCTACTCACCCCTCCTACCCATTCACCCCACCACCCTACACAGTAACCCCTCTTACCCACCGCCCCACTCATCCTACCCACCGTCACAGCCAGCTCACCCACCCTGCCTGCCCACCAATTCAACTCCCATTGCCACACACTATCTCACAAACCCGCACTGCTGATCCACCCACTCACACACTCACCTACCCACGGATCCACCATGTGGATCTACCCACTCGCTCTCCGCATCCTCCTATCGTGCCCACACACCGCACCCACTCACCAGCCCCACCCATTCAATTCACCCTGGCCAACCACCTACTCCGGTCACCCTATCTACCTTATGCCGCTCACTCTCTGGGAGAAGGCTGTTAAGAATTATGCCCAGAGTCGGGTGCATAAAACAACAAAAGGAAAGGAGTAAGAAACACGCGCTCTGACCCATCCACCCACCTACCCCATCCACCTTGCTAACCCTCTCCACCCCACCCGGCCAGCAAACTTCCCAAACATGACATGTAAGCTTCTACACACACACACACACACACACACACACACACACACACAGGATACGTGGAAGTTGATGACGGAGTGCGTACATCTGGTAGAACGTGCGGAGACAGACAGATATATATATATATATATATATATATATATATATATATATATATATATATATATATATATATATATATATGTAGACAGACAGAGGATAGGCCTACATGGGTGTGGATGAGGGAGTGTGTGCATCTCGCAGAAGGTGTGTAAGAGGCAGAAGAAGGGATGGGAAGTGTGTTTCAAAGTGTAAAAGGTGCTTCTTTGACATGAACATTAATTTATTTGTAATTTAATTTTTTATATAAATATTCAGCATCAGTATAGTCAATAAACTTCAGAAATAAGTATTTTCTTGAACTATCATCCATTTTCGAACCCCATATGGAAAATGTGATTCGTTCAAACCCTTTCCGTTCGTCTGCTTCCATGCCAGGCAACTGTACATATAAGGCTCTAATTTTGTATATGTCTCGTGTATAATAATATTATAATCTTACTTAATGTTACTGTGAGTTAACCGTGCCTAAACCTATTATACTTATTAGTAAGACTTTCATTGTCAGTTCTTTCAGTGCACCCATGGTTCTTCTGAACCAAGTCCGACACACTTGCTATATTCTTCATGTAAACTATTTATTTTATGAGTAATGCAGCTGTATTTGTATGAATTTATTATGCATACACATACTTTACATTACTCATATTTGTTCTACATGGGGAAGGAATCTCAAACACTGTGATCTGATCTTACTAACGGGATTTACAAGTCCATGATAACCCATGAAGCTACGGTGTAAATAAACACATTTCTGCCACATCTACCAAAACGGGCCAACAGCTGTACCAGCTATCAGTGCTGGTAACTGTCCAACCGAACAGCACTGAAACAAGATGTAAACTGGCAAAATTCTTTGTTTTCCCTTCCAAACCATCCTTTCCTTCTGATATTCATGTTCAGTCCAGATATAAGGCAAATAAGTGTCAGAGTCCTGTTTAGATCTATAATTGAATGGGCTATGCTACCTTGTGAGACTAAGGCCAGAATCTGATCAGTTTGAATTAGTCTGTGCCGTATGATCTGAAAAATGTAATCGTGTGGTACTTAAATTTCAGCATTTTTTCTAATTCATCGTATGGAAATTGATAAGAAACGGTCAGCAAATCTTTAACAATTATTTTGTTGCCGACCAGCGATATATATACATACATACATGCATACATAAAATATATATATATATATATATATATATATATATATATATATATATATATATATATATATATATAAAGTGTGTGTGTGTGTATTCGTATATCATATGCAGAGATTGGATGGGGAAGAGAGTTGAAGAATTTTGCAAATGACTGCATGCATCAAAGACAAAAATACAAATGGCTAACTTTTCAGCTGACACAAGTGAAATACGCGAGGTAAAACCAGAGGAAGTAACTATTTCACTTACAAGTATGAAAAGAGGGAAGGCCCCTGGAGAAGATGGAATAGTAGCAGATTCAATGACGGATGCAGAAGTCCAAGAACAAGAGAGGCTTGTCGACCTATTTACTCAGTGTATAAATAAAGAAAATTCCCAAACCATGGTGAAATGGAATAGTAATTTTGCTTCACAAGAAAGACAGCTCAAAAGATCATAGCAACTATCGAACAATTAGCTCGTTACCAGTCATTTACAATAGCTCGTTACCAGTCATTTACAAGCTCTTAACTATACTAATGTTTTTATCGAGGCGAAGATGCACTTGACAGGCTGGTGATGATTGGCTGAATGGAATACTTCTTCATAATCTCTTTACTCATTGGCATTATTAATTGACAACATATATCTGAGGGGGAATGTTGGTTAGCATATTTTATTCGGACATGCTGCATTCAGCCAGTCATCACCAATCTGTCAAGTGCATCTTCGCCTAAAAAAAAAATAAAATAAAAATAAAAAAATAAATAAAAGGGTATGCCCTTACGAACAGAATAACAAGTTCTAAGAAACCAATCTTGTGAGCAGGCAGGATTCCGAAGCAGTTATACGGCTACTGGTCATCTACACACAATGAATCAGCTAACTGAGAAAACTACAGAACGTAATAAATCACTGTGCTTAGGTTTTGTTGATTACGAAAAGGCTTTCAATTCAGCGGAGCACAATGCAATTATAAATTCATTGCGAGAAAAAGAAATAAATGAGAACACTGTAAAACTCATCGAAAACATATAAAAAGGAAACTGCTAAAGTTAAATTACATAAAGACTGGGAAAAAGAAAATGATTGAGAAGGGCATGCGTCAGAGAGATACAATTTCACCAAAATTATTTGCAGTATACCTAGAAAGTATTTTCAGAAAGCTAGACTAGGAAAACAAAGGAGTGAACATAGATGGAGAAAAGCGAAACCATTATTTATATATATATATATATATATATATATATATATATATATATATATAGCCTATATATATATCTATATATATATATATATATATATATATATATATATATATATATATATATATATATATATATATCTCATCAGCCGTTTGAGTATCCACTGCAGGACCGGCCTATCCCGACCGAAGTCGGGACGATACAACCAATGTATCTCTACCAAGTGGCTTACGCTGTCTGGTAGGGATTGTATGTAGGATGAGAAGTGCTTGTGAGTGTAACTGTAGTGTTGGAGTGGCTTTGGATGTGTGTGTGTAGTCTGTGAACCAAGTGTAATCGGCCCGCGCAAGCCGACTGGGTGCAAGCATACTTTACAGTAAGCGACACTGGTTCAACCACAGTACCCCTTGTGTCCGCCAATGCAGTACATGGCCGGGTGAACACTCCCAAAGTTTATTACCTTGGCGGGCCGCTAACCCTGGTTCACCCGTGTACGAAACGCACACTCTACCACTGTACCACAGAGGCTCCACATATATATATATATATATATATATATATATATATATATATATATATATATATATATATCCATCATCCAATCCTACGTTTCCCCATGAGGAGAGTAGGAGCCCGGGGCTAGGCAGTTAGTCCTGACACTTATGATGAGAATGACCAGTCTCACTTATCCCTGAGTGGCATTACGTGAGCAGTAAACCCCAGATCCCCTTGGATATAAACCTTCACCGGTTCAATCCGATTGGAGTGCAATAATTACCCACTAAACCACCAGGCGCCAAAATTTGGTTATATGGTTGCCACCTAGTGTAGTAAATGGTTTTCTGGTATACAGGAAACCGTTTGGTTTGTCACTCAGTGTAGAGTTACCCACAGGCAGAAGGAAGAGGAAAGAATGAAGGAAAGAAGAGGGAGTGTAAAGTCACTCGTAGGCAGAAGGACAAGGAAAGACTGAAGGGAAGAAAGATAAGAGGATGGATGGAAAGAAGGATGGAAGAGAGGAAATGGCAGACACCCGAAAGCAGTACTACACCGATTGCAAATGTTATGTTTATATAAACACTGTTCATACACAATGAGACTCTGGAAATGTACGGCAGTTCGAATGTTTTCGGTAGGCATCAGAACCCTTGTGCGCCGATACTTTTGTGACCCATGGTACGTGTGTGTGTGTGTGTGTGTGTGTGTGTGTGTGTGTGTGTGTTAATTGTTTGATGTCAGTAAGTGTAAGATAAAGTGTACAAAAATGAGTGAACGAGGATATGAGAATGAGTTTGTAAGTACTTGAGTCAAAGGAGTGAGAGTGTGAGGATGAATTGGAGGAATTTGGAAGAATGAGAAAGCGTGTCAGTTATGAGAGAGTAAGTAAACTGTGAGAGTGAGACTGTTAAGTGTGAGTGTGGGGTAAGAGTATGAAAGGGAATGGGAGAAAGTATGCAAGCGATGTTGTCTCAGATAGTATGAACATTGGAGAGTGTACTGAGAAGGTGAGAGTGTAGATGAGTCACCGTGGGTAAGAGTGAGACAGCGTGAGAATGAGTCTTGGATCCTGGGAAAACGAATGATATAATGCGTTTAGTGTAAAAGTGATCGAGTAGGAGAGTAAAGGTTATCGTGGGTGTGAGTGTGAGAATAAGGCAGTACGTTAAAGAGTAAGTTTGTGAGAGCATGTAGTAGTAATGTGAGTAAGAGCATGAGTAAGTTACTGAGAGTATGTGTGTCAAAGTGAGCAATGGATAGAGTGGGATGATGTGAGAGCGAGTACGATGAAGTGAAGTGAGTGGAAGGGGATGAGAGAGTAAAAGAACTGGAGTGAGAGATTTAAGAAAATGAGATTCAGAAAGTGATTGATTTTGGAGAGACAGACAGACAGACAGACAGACGGAGGATTGAATTGAATAAAGGCTTGCTAGCGCCATGTATCAAAGATCTTATGACACAAATTCATAACAGATATATGATTTGCAATGAAACAGAAACGGGAAGACGAAATGAAAATGGTAAGAAATTATAAAAACACAATAAAACAAAGACAAAACAACTGTTGATAAGATAGTGGTATAGAAATCAATACGAGTAAAATCCCAGAGCGAAAATATGAAACAAAATACCGCGCAAAAGACCAATACGAGACGGTCCACAATGAGAGAGAGAGAAAGAGAGAGAGAGAGAACATGCATGTGTGAGTGTGTGTGTGTGTGTGTGTGTGTGTGTGTGTGTGTGTGTGTGTGTTCGTGCGCCACTACATAAAGTAGTACTTTTTCAAAATACATGAAAAAAAAAAAGGATAGAACAATGAGCTTGTGTCAAAAATCTGAATGGCATCACTACTTGCCAAGTAACACAATGTTTGACAACATTGGAATCCGACTTTGACTTTTTTTTTTTTCCCGAAAGTTTGTGCGCCAAATTTTCTTCAGATCATTCCTGTGTGGCTATAAGCTTCTGTGAACTGTCTGGGTAAGTTCTGATGATTCTCTCTCTCTCTCTCTCTCTCTCTCTCTCTCTCTCTCTCTCTCTCTCTCTCTCTCAGTGTGAGGGGGTTATAAGACAACAGGAGCAAAACCTGTTCTTGACGAGCACTACGGTTTTCCAAGTTTATTTGCCTACCAGCTTTCATAGCAACGTGGCCAATCGTGTAGGACGATTTTTTATGACAAAAGAACAGATATATAGGTAAACAGACTGACAGCCGGACGATAGACAAACTGACAGACGACAGACACTGACAGACAGACAAAGATAATTAAACGAAATAATGATAAGGGGCAGACAAACAGACATACAAAGAAACAACTGACAAAGGACAGACAGACTAATAGACAACGGACAGATAAACAATAACAGACCACAGAAAAGTTGATGACCGACAGGTAGACACACACGAAAATAGAACGAAGACAGACAAAAGACAAGACGTCATATTAAGATGACAGGCAGAGTAAAGTCAATCGACAAACAGACATACAGACGGATATAAAGGTAGGATTGCAGGCGACGCACAGACACACAGATAAATAATCCGAATGTGTGACAGAGATACCACCCTTCTCGCTATGTTCGCAGTGTATGACTCCTTCAGTAAAATAGCGCCATCACTGAAGCTGTTTCTTGTTACATATTCTGGTCCCTGAGAAAACCTACAGTTCAAAAATGTTCTCCAGAGTTATATAATTTTTTCCAGCAGCAGCAATAAAAAGATACATCGGACAGCAGGTACTACAGCGAATGGGCTAGTGAACATTGCGGTTAATGAACTCGTCCAGTAAGATGTGTTTGCTGTTTTGTTTTGCTGTTACCAGCAGATGTTATTTTGTCGAGGTGAAACCATTCGACCTGGAAGGGTTAGATACAAACTTCAGAAAACCAATAAAAAAACTAAGTTAAATACAATCGTCCCAAGGAGGCATTAAAATAAAAAGGTAATCGCACTAAGCTCACATGGTTGGGAACAAGGAGGTTAGATAACAGGTAGGCGCCATGACATCAACACATTTGGAGCGAGCGCCATTCTAGCGTCACCGACTGGCTGAATCAGTGTTGTAAATTCTAATTTTTTTTTTCTTATGTGACTGACTCTGGGCATAGGCTTCACAGCCTGCCTTCAAGGCCCAGTAGTCCTCCTACATACCATACACCTCTACATGTCACCACTTCGGCGCTAACACCCACCGTCCATACTGAATACATGCTAGGGCTGTCTCATACGGGTCTGGTGTATTGGTATTAGCGGGGATATTTTTACGACATGTCGGCGGGTCTTCTGGTAGATCAGTAAAGTCTGATATTTATGAAACTCAAATCCTTAAACTGTTCCCTGCCCCAGTGGGATTTGAACCCGGGTCCGTTAGGACTGCAGGCCAACTCTCTACCGATTGAGCCACCGCCTCCCCCTAAATGCACTGTTAATGCTCCTATCATTGGTACATTATGCCAGCCTTCTTGGCTTAAGCGTGTACCGAGAAAGAGAGGAGAGAATTCATAGTGTTCCATTGCTGAGTTTTGAATATATATATATATATATATATATATATATATATATATATATATATATATATATACTGGATGGGTACGCTGGGAAGTCTGTCAAATAAG
Source organism: Coenobita brevimanus (assembly GCF_032717465.1). NCBI lineage: Eukaryota > Metazoa > Arthropoda > Malacostraca > Decapoda > Coenobitidae > Coenobita > Coenobita brevimanus. Next base: position 19,746,436 of record NC_137023.1, on the reverse strand, counting down.
TACATATAACTGCAGTCGTTGTATGATGTACAGTATATGTAGCGTTAATGATCCCACCTATAGTTCATTATGTCAGGCAATTATACTAATGGATGTACTCAGAGCGATGTAAGATTCTAAACTTTTCCACCAGTGAACTTTAATTTTATATCTATTTATACAATAGGGCAGCATTGTTTGTTTGTCCTTCAGTCAGGCTCATACCAACGGTCAGAGACCCCCAGACCCATATAAACATGTATTTTGGATCAGGGTGACCCAAGGATGGTTTTAGGGGAGTCAAATTTCAGATCTGGGTCATTTGAGGTCATCGATTGAGCGTTCTCTTTTTTGGCCCGGGCAACGGCGGGTACCCCTGCAACACAATTTTTGGCGTGGAGACTCACACGTCCTCCAGTTTAGAGGTTGACCTCTGAGGTCATGAGGTCACTGGTCGGAGATTATTTGGGTCACCGGTAATACACGCTTGAACGACTGGACCCAGCAGCCCAATTACACCAAGCAACGAATTTCAACTTTTATTTCTGTTACAGACATGGGAACCACTATTTCCCACTAAATCAGTGATATTGAATGCAGATCTGATAACCAAATCTCTCTATCACATCCAGATTTTGTGTAACCAAAGACTCCCCTATTTCGTTTTCCTTCCCCGGCGACTAATAACCAAGCAGACTAATTTTTCTGTGCCGTATTTTATGCCAGCGATGCTTAAGTAATGTTAACAGGGGTGTCTTTCCTCCTTTATTTTGGCTTAGAACAGACGTGGATTTTCATTGGCGGAGTTACCACCCCTGCGCTCAACCATCCACCCAAAGCGCGAAGATGTTGTCACTAATGACAGGCATATTCCTATTGTGACGTGAAACTTTGTTATAGTTTCATCCTTTGTCGTATGTGGGGTAAGTGCTGTCTCGTTGTAGGAACCAACAGCAATCACTCATCATATCCGAGTTGAAATTCCCTTGATACATGCATTCCACAGCAGAAATCTGGTGAAAACGCCCACCATGCTAGTCACTTGCAGCACCAAGGTTCACAGGGAAGAAGTCAAGATGTGAATGCAAAGAGATGTATTTTCAGAGGATCAACCAGTGCTGGATATTGTAGGCTGTACATTATCTTCACCAACATGTTCAGTTTTGGATGGCCATTCATGCCATTTTGTAGTGGTTCTTATCATCTCTGTGTCACGGGGTTTTTAAAATATCATGGTGTTTTTAAAATAAATGCTTATTATTATTTAATTGATAATAATATTCAATAATATTGAAGAGCAAGGACAATGATTGTCTTACTAAATCAAGCAACGATTACTTTACGCTGACTTCTTCGCACGATTCTCTAAGAACGAGAATTTATAAACTTCCTCAATAGTACACAGCAGAGACTAATTACTCAATTGCTGTTTCTTAGTACTGTTAGCCTCTGGAGAAAGTTACTGCACCCCTGACAATAAATAACTAATACTAATAATAATATCAAGCTCTTGCTGGTGCTTAACTCCTAGGAGGCACAACGGATTTTAAATTTAATACAAGACTGGCCTAAGTACCAGTTATGAATGGCAAACGTTTATGCAAGCTAGGAGCTATATGGAATATAAGCTTAATTGTGGAGAAATGAAACAAGAGTTTACATTACATTAAGCTCAAGAAAAAGAACTGTTAAATTTATTGATTTCAAAAATAAATTTAACGTTACATTTCAAATCAAATTAATGAGATCGCACTCACTCACTCACACACGAGCTAAATTCTTACGCCTAGGAAAAACACCTTAATTAAACTCTTAAGACTAGGAAAATACAAAAAGGAAATACTGGTCGATGAATGCGGTGTATCACCCAAAGCTGGAGAGCTAAGGGTGGGAGCTTGGAGAAACTGTGTCAAGCAGAGTCTGGGTACTAGCTGACCTCTCTCTCTCTCTCAATTCTGGAGCACAGGACCTCTCTCCATCACAGCAAACACTCGACTGCGTAAACTCGTGAGAAAGAAATGGGAGCGATAGGCCGCATTTTTTAACGGTCGAGTGAGCGAAACGCGCCCAAAACAAATTGCTCAGCGGAAGCGCTGATGTCTCACACAAAGACGATCACGTATGACAATGAAAAATTTATTTGACAAAGCTTCCATCCGAATGAGCGGTTAACTGAACGATACACAGTGAGTTTTCCACTAATAGTTCGTGGCTTCTCACAAAAGGGAAATGTCGCGAATTTGATTCGTGACATTACGCCCCTACAAAATTAAATTTTTTCCTTATGGGAAAAAATATGCGGATATATATATATATATGTACACATCCTAACTCAGTCACACAAGATTCACACTGTGGTGTGTGTGCTATCCTGCTACAGGAGAAAGTCGCTGTCGCCAGTAAGCGAAAAAAAAACTCGTATTTACGTTAATAGAAGCAAGCTTGAGGGAAAAAACTCCGTGACGACGGTGAAAATCCTGTACTCAGGTCAAACTGAGCGTAAGTTCGCTACATTTACACTGACAACTAATTGTTGTGTAGCGTGGTGTATGTAATACACGGTGTAGGTGTGACAGTTGTAGTGTAACTGTACCTACATGTAAAATGACACAGTAAATAATATGGCGACGACGAAGGCAGAGGAGAAGAGGCGGCAGCGTGCGGCAGACGATCAGCTGGCCCGCACAGCAAAACTGCTACACCCATTGCTGTACCTGCAAAACCAATTAAGGTGGAGCATCAAAAGTGTCAATGAGACAAAATTCTTATTACGTTACAATTACTCTCTCTGCCTAGCAATCAGTCCATGCTACGAAAAGTACGCTCTAGCTGAAAAATACAAGTGACAGCCTAAGCTTCGTACATTCGAGGTCGCCATTAATTATAGCACACGATTACTGTCAGCGAGCTGAGAATCCTTGTGCAAACTCGGGTCTTCCATAGCCTCGAACTGCACACGGGTCCTCAACCTGTGCCTTAACCTACAGTACTTATATTAATATCAGGGAGCTGAGAATCCTTGTCCAAACTCTGGTCTTCCATACCCTCGAGTCGCCTCTGCAGAGTTCTCACTTCCCCCTTAACCTACAGTACTTATATTAGTATCGGGGAGCTGAGAATCCTTGTGCAAACTTGGGTCTTCCATAGCCTCGAGTCGCCTCTGCGGAGTTCTCACTTCCCCCTTAACCTATGGTACATAATATGTTTGTACAGGCCCTGGACATAATGTGTCCTGTGGGGCCAATGGGCGAGACGTCAGGTCTGCACCCACTTCACCACTACCCTGTCTCTCAACTGACTCAGAGATTACAGGTGTGGTTACGAATGGCACAGGAAGGACATGTCCCTAATTAGTGGTGTTACTTTGACACACACTGCAGGAACGGACAAAACTATCTATGTCTCGTCCCATCCCTGGCCAGAAAAAGTCAGCTCGGATACGGCCCTGGGTCTTCCTTTTGCCCATGTGACCTCCTGAGGCTGAACAATGACCCCATTGTAACACTGCTTGGCGGTACTTGGCGGGAACGACAAACTGCAGTCAAACCTCACCCTTGGGTGTTCGTGACTCACGGTAGAGCCGTCCTTGTTTACGAAGGAACTTGGCTCGACCTCCCCGTGAATACTTAATCACTCGACCCTTTTGTTTGTTCCGCATGGCAGCAAGTGTCGGGTCAGAATGTTGTTCTTGTACAACAAGTTGACTACACATCAGATCTTGCGGCGATTCAATGATCACTGGGGTGACACAGTCTGGAGCCTCAGCCATGGCTCGTGTTACCGTAGCAGCCGAAGTCTGAGTAGCGTCATGTTCGGTGCAACTATCCTTGACACCATAAATATTGCCAATGATGAGGTCAAATAAGGGTTCTGGCATGACAACTGCGAGTGTCGTACCAGTATAAAATGGAGATGCCACCTGGATACATGCCTCAGGGAACAATCTCACTGATCCATCAATAAGGTTTGCATGGATCTGTCGACCTGTATACTGCTCAGGCCGAACTAGACTCTGCTTGACAGAGCAACCTGAGGAACCATTATCTCTCAGGACCTTCACAGGAATGTCTCCCACAAACCCTGGCTGAACAAGGAAGGTACTGTCACCTGTGGGAGGGCCTGTGGAGGAAGCAGCTAGCCACTCATGAGGCTGCTGAACTGATGCGGCAAACATTGTGCCTTGAGGATTATGTTGGGAAGATGGAACATTGGCCATCTGTGGAGGGGGGTTCACTGTCACTGTGGTACTAGTGAACTGTGGGGGAGTACCCATACTGGTAGGGACTTGACCACCGTCCTGCTGCTGAGGAATGAAGGCTGCGTTCGCTTCCTGCCTCTTTTGAGCTGGTGGTGAAAAAGTTTGTTCCGATAGTCGGTTGCGTGGCTGATACTGCTGCTGGTTAGGGTACTTGTTGTACCTCTTCCACTATGGTTTCTGAGTGTTTTACCCCTGGTCCTTCCACTGCGGTTTTGGACCTTGGCCATTATTCTGAGAATGGCCTTGTTGCTGGGGTTCAGTCTGAGACGGATTCCCAGACTTATCAGGTTTTCTGTTCCAGGTGTGTTGCTTACGAGTTTAGTACCCGTATGCAGTAAAGAATGCGTCAGCCTTCTCTGCCATTTGGCTGGCATCTTTCACCTGGCAGATCTTAAGCTGTGCTATGAGCTCAGCAGGCCACGACCTCTCTAGCTGTGTACGCAGCATGAGGTCAATTATCCCCTCACGCGTGGAAGGAGTTTCATCTTTCTCCATCCACTCATTTAAGTAAGCAGTGAGATGGTCGAGGAACTGAACAGTTGTCTCCTTGTCTTGGAGGTGAGCTCGCATAAACTGAACTTTGGCGTCATCTACTGTGAGACCATACGCCTTAATGATTGCAGCTTTCATCATCTCATATGTGAGATTGTCTCCACGAATTCTGTGGAGAATATCGAGGGCAGGGCCCTCAAATAAACTAAGAAATTGGAGCCGCTTAGCTGCCTCATCCAGTTGATACATGTCTGCCATGTCCTCAAAACGAGCTATGTACAGCTCGATTCGCTCGCTTTCCTTGTATGAAGGAAGCTTGATGCGTGGGGTCGCCAGGACATGTGCAGGGAGAACGCTCGTGGAGCTTTGACCAACTACACCAGATGTATCTGAAGCCAAGGAATCTTGCTTGAGCTTCAGCATTTCAAGTTCATGTTTTTCTCGTGCCTCACGTTCGGCACGTTCATATTCACGTTGTTCCCGCACGTGTTCTAAGTCGAGTTCGCACTGTTTTTGCTCGTGTTCGCGCTGTTGTCGCTCTTTTTCTAACTCGAGCTCGCGTTGTTTCTGCTCGTATTCCCGTTGTTCTCGCTCATATTCGCGCTCCTTTTCGCGTTCCTGACGCTGTTCTCGCTCGTATTCGCGCTGAATCTTACGCTCTTCACGGGCATCATTCTCGCGCTGCTGGTCCATATTATGCCATGAGAGTATGTACTCTTTAATTTCAATTGGGTCTGTAAGACCCATTTCTTTGGCTTCCTGTAAAAATACAGCGGTAGCCATGGCGCTAATTTATTAAGCAAACCGAAACTGAGTACTGACTGCTTCGCAAACTATTACTAATAAACACAAGTAAAGAGTACAGACACAAGCTAGTGGTGACCAGTCTTATCTAGTTAACTGGCAAAGATTAGAGCAAAAATGCAAATGACTGGGAAGACTCAATAATAAACACAATGGGTACGGCGACTTCCCAGGAGCGAATAAAATCGTCTGGCGTTACCAAGAATAAACTAAATAGAGTTAAGTACTCTATGGATTGACAAAGCAAAAATTCACTTGCTAAATTAACGGTAAACACCAGTAAACTTGTGCCTATAAACTTTAATTATAAATACCTAAATATGAACGAGTGAGCACTATCTCGTGAATAGCTTTAGAGCTAGGAGCTAATATCCTGGAATGAGGTCGCCAATTGTCACGGGGTTTTTAAAATATCGCGGTGTTTTTAAAATAAATGCTTATTATTATTTAATTGATAACAATATTCAATAATATTGAAGAGCAGGGACAATGATTGTCTTACTAAATCAAGCAACGATTACTTTACGCTGACATCTTCGCACGATTCTCTAAGAACGAGAATTTATAAACTTCCTCAACAGTACACAGCAGAGACTAATTACTCAATTGCTGTTTCTTAGTACTGTTAGCCTCTGGAGAAAGTTACTTCACCCCTGACAATAAATAACTAATACTAATAATAATATCAGGCTCTTGCTGGTGCTTAACTCCTAGGAGGCACAACGGATTTTAAGTTTAATACAAGACTGGCCTAAGTACCAGTTATGAATGGCAAACGTTTATGCAAGCTAGGAGCTATATGGAAAATAAGCTTAATTGTGGAGAAATGAAACAAGAGTTTACATTACATTAAGCTCAAGAAAAAGAACTGTTAAATTTATTGATTACAAAAATAAATTTAACGTTACATTTCAAATCAAATTAATGAGATCGCACTCACTCACTCACACACGAGCAAAATTCTTACGCCTAGGAAAAACACCTTAATTAAACTCTTAAGACTAGGAAAATACAAAAAGGAAATACTGGTCGATGAATGCGGTGTATCACCCAAAGCTGGAGAGCTAAGGGTGGGAGCTTGGAGAAACTGTGTCAAGCGGAGTCTGGGTACTAGCTGACCTCTCTCTCTCTCTCACTTCTGGAGCACAGGACCTCTCTCCGTCACAGCAAACACTCGACTGCGTAAACTCGTGAGAAAGAAATGGGAGCGATAGGCCGCATTTTTTAATGGTCGAGTGAACGAAACGCGCCCAAAACAAATTGCTCAGCGGAAGCGCTAATAATCTCACACAAAGACGATCACGTATGACAATGAAAAATTGATTTGACAAAGCTTCCGTCCGAATGAGCGGTTAACTGAACGATACACAGTGAGTTTTCCACTAATAGTTCGTGGCTTCTCACAAAAGGGAAATGTCGCGAATTTGATTCGTGACACTCTGTTCTTCCAGAGTCACATAAAGCACATAATTATGTTTCGTGTAGCCCAACTGTAGACCAGGAGCAAGGATATATCTCTAAGGTTGCCACAAATATTTAATGTGTGCACTCATTGTATTTGATGAGCCTTAGCAGTAGTTCCATGGATTCATAAGTCCCTTTAAGACCTGTGGCATGTGCTAAAAGTATTGAAGGTTTCTTGTTGCCCTTGCACAGTAAGGCAGCTTTAAGACTCACTTTATTGAGGTCATTGAAAAGTCTCCACTCTTTGGGACCATAGCCACACCCAATCTCTCTTGCATCAGACCACTGATATTACTGCACAAGCAAACACTTTTCTCCTACAAGTAAAATAATGAAAACTTCAAATGACGATGACTAAACTATGAAACTTTGGTGCTTGGATACAGATGACTCCATTCTTGAAGTCTGGAACCAAGCAACTCTGTTTTTTCTTTTGTTAATTCCAAATTGCGCACCAAGTCATTTAACTCTGCTTGACTTACTATATGTGGGGACTATCTGCATGTGGAACATAAGGGTTATGTTTCTCTGCTTCCACTTCAGTAGCTGAATCTTCAGAAAGATCTTCAAAAGAGCTGTTGTCTGTGACCATCGGTGGTGGAATAGGAGGTGGGTTTGCTTCGTCATGTGGTACTGGTTTTAAGGCTGATTGACATTTTGGGTAGTTGATAGTTGATTTATTTTTCTTTGAGAAATCTGCTGTCTTTGTAATACCAAAATAACCATCATGGTGATTTGTGGGCTTACGCCAAGTCATGGGCACTGCGCATGGCATTGCCTTTCTTTTACCATTCAGCCAAGCTGTTAACATTGCATTGCACTGTGCACAGCAAATATGTGGTGTCCAGTCCCTTACAATCAAAATAGAACTTGTAGGCAATTTTCGTCCTTGATGCTCTTGCTATGTTTCTTTGCTGTTGTATACATGAGTATTGTCCACAGACATAGCAGAAATTGTCTGTGTGATTCACACAAGCACGTCTATTTGATGCCATTCTGAAATTCCACAGAAGTTTCTTTGTATAAACTGAAATGCACAGAAATGAGTTAGCCAGTAAGTGGCCAGGTATCCAAGAGTAAGTATATCATTAGGCAAAATCTGAACGTGATAGAAAAATTCTAAATACTGATTTGAAATCAGCGTGCCAAAATTACCTAGAAACACCTAAGTTTTTTCTGTAACAAAATCTTTGTTGCCTAGTGTTATTGGCACAGAGACTCACATCACCTCCAGTTCGGACATAGGCTAAGTGAGGTTGACCTCCGAGGTCATTTGAGGTCACCGGTAATAGTAAACAAGTGCGTTCAAATACTGTTTGTTAGCCTGCGAAAGCTGAAATAGAAAGTTCCTGGACCTCTTATAATCCCTCTTCAGAAGCATAAGAGGTACATGGTCTATAAGGAATAAGAAGAAAAACTGAACTAGAACATATAGGATTAGAGTGTTCGCCTTTTTTTTTTTACCAGGGCAAAGCCGGGTATGTGTGTTTGTGTGTACATATATATATATATATATATATATATATATATATATATATATATATATATATATATATATATATATATATATATATATAGGTATGTCGACAAGATTTTTTTTTAAATATAGATACATGGTACTGTCATTCATGGTTATTCTGTGTCACGTTGTTGCTGCGGTTTTTATTATCCTACATTGTCGCAGTAGGTTGTCCACAATTACGTCAGTGAGCATCAAAGGAGGCAACGACTCTATAGCTTTCTGGAAGGAAACTATTTTATACAGTGATGTCATTCACATCCACATAACATGTGAAGACTCTGTTCATTATGCAGACATCGAGTGAAAAATCAAATGTACAACTGCACAGAGAAGTACTGCATGAGCTCATGCAATCAGCTTTGCAATGATGCTTTCAGAACCCTATTTTTTTTTTTTTTACCTCTGTTAACCCTATGACAGGTGGAACTTTAGGTAATCATCTGATTCTTTTAACCAAAGTCAGTGCTGAGAAATAATTTATGGATGAGGACTATTATGCCAGGAAGCCAGTTTAAGAAACAAGTTAAATCGTCAAGAATTTTACAAACTTTTCTTTTCTCTATAGATATGGGATGGCGTTAGTGCAGTCAAGAGATTACTGTAGCCGTATTCTAGGCACTGGTGGTGCTGATGGCAGTGTGGTTCAAGAGAGTAGTTGCTAATGGTGCTATTGTGGCAATGCTGTCGATGAACCGTTAGTGCTAAAGTGATGCTGAGAGTGCTAACGATGGACGAGTGTATGAGTGGTGCAAGTGTGGCGAAGTAGTAATGGTGTTAGTGTGGTGGAAAGCAGGTGGTGCAGTACACAAAGAAATTACTCTGCTATTCCACATGCAGTATCATATGTTTTATTGATTTCAGTGTAGCCACGGATGTATTCAAAACTAAGAATACAGAGCTGTTAGTTTAAATAAACCTGAAGACAAACATTTTAATCAAAGATTACGGCTCAAATCTAGGAATGGGAAAAGTCCAGAAACGAGAGAGAGAGAGAGAGAGAGAGAGAGAGAGAGAGAGAGAGAGAGAGAGAGAGACGGCAGGAGAATCGGAGTCCTATACCTATTACTGCATTCCACCATCTACAAACGTTTCGCTAGTACAGTGCGGAAAGCATTATTGGGTAAAAAACTCTGAAATTCCTTTCATCGCAAATGTTCTATTGTTTTTGTTCTCTTTTACCTCTTGTGACTACACTTTTTCATTCCTTCGTCTTAACAATTTAGGATATTTTTTTAGTTATCTTTTTATAGAAGCTAGTTTGATTAGCTATATTATTAAACTACTTTTGGCTACATGATAATGACTTCCCCGATTATTGATACTGCATGCGTAAAATGCTTACATGGCATGGAGCAACATGAAAACTTAGTTTTACATATATGAGAAGATATCTGAGAATGTTTCTGTGCTGTAACTCAACGACTGTTGCTGAATTTTGTTCTAAGTATGAAAAAGCATCTTCCTGTTTCAGAAGCGTTTTGATACGCAACACGCGTGTATTTTTTTTTTTTGTAGTTATGACTGATGAACGAAAAGAAATCGATACTTTTCCTATCCGATTTCTCAACTCCTACGAAGGATTACGGGACCTTACGAGTAGTTTCACTTTTATTGAAAAGGTATTTTAGTCCAAATGCTTAAAGCTAGACTATGCAAGCCTTTTGGTGTTCGGGACTCCGAACTTTATGCACATTACCTGTATATCATTTGAACCTCGGACGTCCCTATGCGCTTATCCAACGAAATTCTTAGTTTTTATCACGCTGTTTTTGCCTTTAGCTCAACCCATTGGCTTCACGAGCCTTGCCGGTCATGATGCCTCACTATTATAATTATAGCCTCGTTTAGAATGACACCAAAAAACTGCGTCGGCTGTTACCAAGCGATACCGTATGACGCTAAAAGTACATGTGATGTCTAGGAGTAGTTAACCAACAAAATTGCAGTCTATATCATACAAAAGAGCAAGTAGTTTCAAGTCGGTCAGTCAGTGAATTAAAAGTAAGATTTTTAACATGATAATGCATGAGGTTATTAAGAGGTCATATTTTTGTTGCATTCAAGAAGAACTTCTCTTAGTAAAATGACTTGAAAAATATTTGTGACATTTTTAGAAAGATCATCGATCAACTCCTTAAGGATCGGGATGACATACTTTATTCTTGCTGTTGACAGACGTGCTTCCTGTAATAAATTGTTAATAAGAATCACTAGCACCCTCCATATCATGACTCCCTTGCATTGTGATTTTCTAGCACATTACGAATATAATCAGATTAGGCAACATCTCTTGTATTTAAGGAATATTTAGCAACTCTTTCCGTGCCAGGGCGTCTGTCGTGTTTCAATTCTGTTACCCGTAAATGATTATAATCAGCATATGAGATATGCTTTTGGTCATGAAGACGGTTAAAAGAACCCCCATTAATTCCTTCAAAAGCATGATACCTTTTAAGTTTTGTTCTGCTCACCAGTTTTTCTTTAGATTGTTTGACGCCAATCCTGCTGTTGGGGATGGAATGAATTTTCGTCAGCCTCTACACCTCTTGAAAATCATTTATAATCCATTGTTGCTACTGTACCTCCAAAAGATTTGAATCAGCGAAGGACTAAGATTCCGCAGTTAAGTTACACCTTCTTAACTGAATAAAATTGTCGTGTTTCAGAGTTAAATTAGCATGTCTCTTCAATATGGCAACTTTATATATATATATATATATATATATATATATATATATATATATATATATATATATATATATATATATATATATATATATATTCGTGCTTTTCTGCTTGCAATTTTACTTAGTTTTGGAGCCTTAAATAAAACTTTTCATAAGTTATCTACTGGTTGACCACTACCCTAATTAGTTTAAATCGTGTGAAAGAGGCAAGAATAAAACATAAAAAATGTCCTTGGTGTGTACGGGCAAAGAAGGTTTTGACCAAATGTAGTGAGTAGTATCTAGCATACTGCAGGTGATGCGATCATGGGAGAGATGTGGCAAGTTACTTCAGGTGTGAGAGTGATAAACGCTGGTACCGGTGTGTGACTACTGCCTCATGGGGGTAAGGAAGGTTAGGTTAGGGTAAGCTGTGAAACTTGTCCCATGTACACCTGGCATGAAAGTGAATGGTACAACGGAGTACAAAGGAAAGCAAACAGAAACAGACCTAATGGTCCTTTCGAGGCTGCTTGTTACAGAGAAGACTATCACTATGATATCTTATTCCCCAAGTTGAAGGTAAGGATAGTAAAGCAAGAAGGCTCTCCCCCACCCACCAGACCCTCCAGTCGAAGGAGGTAGGAAAAAAAGTGAGAAGGGCCACCATGCAGCATGGAAAAGCTGACGTGGAATTATCATAGGAAAGATTTAGAACCTATATCCGGTCATACTATATCTCTACACTACAAGTGTTAATAAGCTACAGTTATTATAAATTACATAGTATTTCCCTAATATGGTTTCATCACGATCTGAAATATAGAAACACAGCTTATGTAATTATTCAGTAATGAAGAAAGATACTTATCCAAGAAATTTTTGAATGTCAGCACTGTAATGCAATCGACATCTCTGGGCAATTTATTCCAAATATTAACAACCCTGTCAAAGAAAAAGTGCTTTGCTTCATTTGACTGGAAATGCTTTCCAATAATCTTGTACCCATTACCTCTACTATTGTTCGAACGATCAATGGCAAAGTACTTGTCAGCATCTATATTATTGATTCCTTTAATAATCTTGAATACTTGAATCAGATCCCCTCGTCGTCTGAGCTTTGGTAGGTTAAATAACTTTAGCCCATTTAATCGCTCCTCGTATGATTTGTTCCTTAGTCTGGGTATCACTCTTGTTACTCGTCGCTGCACGCTCTCTAATTTCTCTATGTCTTTCCTGTAATATGGTGACCAGAACTGCACACACTACTCTAGATGTGGATGAACTAAGGAACTGTACAGGGTAAGAATTATATTTTCAGATTTGAACTCAAGTGATCTACCTGTAAATGCAACTAGTTTGTTAGCTTTCTTTATAGCTTCTCTGCATTGTTTACTTGACTTAAGATCATCTTTTACAATTATTCCTAGATCCTTTTCATGTTTTACCCCCCCAAAACCAAGCCCGTTGTAGTCGTGGGGGGGCTTTGGGGTCTGGGACTGGGACCTGATGATGGGGGTGGTGTCCTTATACCCTGCTTCCCCCGCCCTTGGGTCCCAGTCCTTGGCCCTACTAATTTTGCTTGGTCCTTTTTCTTCTCTTCTCTTCTTTTATTTTCTTTCTTCTCACCTTCCGAAGGTGTGAGAGCCGTGCTGATGGGATGCAAGGCTGTCTCTTCTGTGTCAGTCGCTAACGGCCTCGGGGAACCATGGGTACGGTAGCCCTTGTATTTTTCACCCTTACTCCTGACCGGGCTCTCAGGAGTGGACCAGTTTATTTCCTGATTTTTACAATTAGGCTCACCATGGCCAATAATGATAAATTAACAAATTCTCAAGGAGCAACGGGAGATGCTCCTTCAAAACCTTCTCCCGGACAGGCGGATCCCCCACCCCCTACTTTTCCACCTCTTTCCTCCTCTTCCTATCCTTCTGTTTCTTCTTCTCTCCCCCCTCTCCTTCCTCCCCCCTCTTTCCAAACCCACCATCAGTAACATCAATTTTTGGTCGCCAGACATGGCCCAAGTTCTTCAACATCCAGCCGACAACAAATGACCTCACTCTCCATCTCTCTCTCCTTCGACAGATAGGTCCCGACATAACATTTGCATCACGACCAAATGGAGACCGCCTTTTGACTGTCCAGACTGCTGCGCAGGCTGAGAAGGTGATGTCGCTTACTGATCATTCTGGTCATCCCATTGCAGCAGTACCAGATCCCCACCTAAACTCCAGCACGGGAACTGTTCTAATCCCTTCATATATATCTATAGGAGATCGCAGTTTCTCAGAATGCTCCACAGATATACAAGCCATCTTGTCAGCCCAATATCTAGCAGTACTGTCCGTTCAGTGTTACATGCTTCCGCCTCAGGGGCGCCGGAAATACTCCTCCAACATTGCTAAGATCAGTTTTAAGGGCCGCGATCTTCCCACTTGTGTCATTATTGGTGGCACACGACTCAGTGTCAAAGAATACATACCTCGTCCGCGACAGTGCTCTTCATGTTGGCGCTATGGACATCCTGCCAAATACTGTAGATCAGAATCAATACGCCCTACCTGTGCCCAACCCGGCCACACCTTCTCAGCCTGCACAGCAAAGACTCAGGTCTGCCCGAACTGCCAAGGCTCTCAAGCTGCCTTGTCCCGGAACTGCCCGGTGTATACCTTCGAATCCGAAGTCTCCAGGATTCGCTGGAAAGAAGGTCTTTCCCTCCGTGCAGCTCGTCAACGTGCCCGTGAACTAGGATTCTCTACCAATACTACATATGCTCGAGTGGCCTGTCCTGTCCCCACTACCTCCCCCATTTCCCAGTCCCACCACTCTACCACCATTACAACCTCTAACTCCTTTTCTGCCGTCACCTCCCAATCTAACACACTTACTCCCTTGGTATCACCAGTCTCCTGCTCCCCTACTGTCCCAACCTCTTTTCCAGTCTCTACTCATACCTCCTCCTCATCTTCTTCTCCGACTGTCATTGTTGTCTCCTCCCCCCCTGTCTCTGTTCTACCCTCTTCCACCTCCCCTTCTCTCTCTTCTTGCTCCACTTCACACTCTCATACCCCTCTGGTTAATCTTTCCAACTCTTTCTCTGTTCTAGACTCTTCCACTCCAATTTCCTCCCTATCGCCTCTATTGTCTACTCCTAACACTTCTCCTCAACACCTTTCCTGTTCTGCTGCTACCCCTCGCTCCTCTTCGTCTCTCCAACAACAATTACTCTCTCTGCCACAGCGTGATGCCTGCCGCCCGCCTCCCTCTGGCAAACGTGGACTTCCTCCCACCACTTCGGATGCCAAGGGTTTCTCAAAACCCACATATTCCCCCCCAACCCGTAAAATGCGTACCTCCCACCCCTTGCCCTCCACGACAACTACTCCATCAAAGATCCCTATCTCGACTCCACGAACTAGTCCCAACCCTATCCCAACCCCACAAACTACTCCACAACCTGTATCAACTCCATTGCCGACACCACAGATGACACTCCCAGCAAGTGTCGAGAGTGAAACCCTCACAGACATCATGGAGTTTCTGGCGACTCCATTGCAGGAACCCATGAGTCCACAAAAAATAATCCATACAGCCGAAGTCCATTCTGTTCCTTCTGATCTCCCTCCCACTCCCACAGCTCCTTCCCCTTCTGCCCCCCTTCCTTCTTATTCTAATCCCTCTCCTCTATCCCTTCCGATGCCACCGGGCTATACTGATCGTCCCGCTCATCCACCTCCTCCACGTTCTGCTCCTATTCCAACTATCGAACCAACCCGGTGATATATAATACCAGTCCACCATAAATTCGTTTTTATTATATTTTATCCATTGTAAATTTTCTTCTTAAGCTTTTATTTCCCTTGGTTTTACTTTATTAGTTTTTTAAATTTTAACATGTCTATTTTACAATGGAATCTTAGAAGTTTTACGGCCCATCGTAATGACCTTCGTTATCTTCTCGCAGTTCATCGTCCTACATTAGTCTGCATACAAGAAACCCGTTTGTCTGCCCCCCCAGTACCCATACCTGACTATAGTTTCTTATTTTCTCCTGCTTCTCTTCCTGTTTCCGCCATTTTAGTTCATCACACAGTTCCGCTAGAACGTCTATCCATTCACACTACGGTTCCGTGTCATTTTGTTCGTGTCTTCCTCGAACGATGGATTACGGTGGTGTCCATATATTTTACTCCCTCCCAACCTATCGATTTCCCTGCCTTATCTCTTTTATTAACACAATTACCCACCCCAATTTTATTGTTAGGAGATTTTAACTGTCGTCACGCCTTATGGGCAACACCGTTACCAATTTGCGTGGCCGCCAACTTGAGACTTTTATTTTTAATAATGATTTATCCCTTCTAAATACAGGAACTTCAACACATATTGACGACAAAACTCATACTTTTTCCTGTCTGGATCTCTCCTTGTGCTCCTCTTCTATTTCTTTACATTTCCATTGGTCCGTTCTTTCGGACACTGTATATAGTGATCACTTTCCTATAAGGCTTACTCTTACTACATATTGCCCCATACTCAGGCCCCCTCGATGGAGTTTTCCGAAAGCTGACTGGCCGTTATTTACTTCTTTAACTGTGCCTTCTATGCACTCTTCTTCCTACCCATTGTTTTAGATATACTCACCTATTTTAATGTGTTAGTTCTAAGTGCAGCTTTGACTGCGATTCCTAGGTCGTTACTTTGAAGTGTGTACCTTGGTGGGATTCGGACTGTACTGTAGCACTCCGTGTTAAACGTGCACGTTGGAAGAGTTTTCTACGCAAACGCAACACTCCGGATGAACAGAGTGCATTTCTGCTGTTTAAAAAGGCCCGAGCGGTTCTTCGTAAGACTGTTAAACGGGCTAAACATCGTAGCTGGAGATTATACGTTTCCACCATTACTGCCAATACACCCATTGCATCCGTCTGGAAACATATACGCGCAGGTAAACATCTTCCCATGCCCTCCCCTGTCCTACATTTGGATGGAGAGTCAGTTGCAGATGCGCATCTAGTTGCTAACAGCTTAGGTCTTCATTTTAGTAATGTTAGTAGCGGTTCTCATCTCTCACCTGAATTCCATACCCTTAAAACTGCTACTGAATGTACGCCAATTGTCTTCAAGCTGTCGTCTAGTCAGTCATATAACGCGCCATTCATGCTCCATGAATTGTCCTCTGCCCTTCGTCTTTGTAAGAACACTTGTGAGGGTCCTGGTGGCATACACTATAATATGCTCTGTCACCTTTCCCCCCAGGCCATGGCTTTATTATTAACTATTTATAATCGTATCTGGACAGAGGGTATTTTTCCTCCCTCTTTTCGTAGTGCCACCATCCTCCCATTTCTTAAACCGGGAAAGCAAGGCCATGCTCCTCAAGATTATCGCCCCATTGCTCTTACCAGCTGTCTTTGCAAATTATTTGAGCGTATTATGATAAATCATTGTCTTATGTGGCTCCTAGAATCCAAGCAACTTTTGTCATCTTCACAGTTTGGTTTTCGAAAAGCTCGCGGCACCTTAACTCCCCTCCTAAATCTAGAGACTTATATCCGTTCAGCCTTTGCCACTCGACAATCTGTTATCACAGTATTCTTCGACCTTGAGAAGGCTTATGACACAGCCTGGCGCTACCATATTTTATGCACAGTTCGTTCTTGTGGTATTGATGGTAACCTTGGTGTCTTCTTAAAGAATTTTCTATCAGCTCGTTTCTTTAGCGTCCGTGTCCAGCATACTTATTCAGACTCATTTCCACAATACGAAGGTGTTCCCCAAGGCAGTGTTCTTAGCACTACTCTATTTTTATTGGCAACTAATGGGATTGTTTCTTGTCTCCCAGTTGGCGTCCGCTCTTCTTTGTATGTTGATGATTTTGCAGTATATGCCTCATATTCTGAAATCTTTGCCCTTGGTGCTCTTATTCAGCATGCGGTTTCTGCTGCCTCAGAATGGGCCACTTCTCATGGCTTTCGGTTCTCTCCTCTTAAGTCTCATGCTATTACCTTTGCTCGTTCTCATCATATTCCTCAACCACCTCTTTTTCTTTGTGGCTCTCCTCTCCCATACAAAACCTCCGCTTCCTTTCTTGGCCTTCTTTTCGACTCCCGTCTTACTTGGAAAGATCATATTGCCTCCTTGAAAACCTCAGCCTTACAACACCTCGGTCTCTTACAAACTTTGTCTCATGTGTCATGGGGTGCTGATCGAACTACTCTCCTTCACTTCCATATTGTTCTCGTTCTCTCCAAACTTGATTATGGTTGCCAAGTTTATTCTTCTGCTTCAGACACCGTCCTCCAACAACTTGATTCTGTACATCATCACGGTTTGCGTCTAGCTCTTGGTGCTTTTAAGTCATCCCCAGTTGAGAGTCTGTATACTGAATCAGGAGTTCCATCACTCTTCCGTCGTCGTGCTCTTCTTTCTCTTCGTACCTATGCTAAGTTGCACTGTTTTCCTCATATCCCTTCTCTACTTCCTCCCAGTCCTGACTCAGGCATATTTTCCACTCCTAGGACCAAGCCACCATTTGCAGTTCAAGCCCGTACTCTTCTCTCGCGCTCCTCTCTTACTGTTAGTAATGTTTTTCCTTTCCGCACATGTCTTTTTTCTCCGTGGCTACTTCCGCGACCCCACATTTGTTCTTCCATTTTCCCTTATTCCAAGTCCAATTCCCCTCCATTCGTTCTCCCTTCTCGGTTTTCAGACCATCTCTCCCAACATTCCTCTGCAGTCCCTATATACACTGATGGTTCAAAAACTCCTACTGGCGTTGGATTCGCGGTACTCTTTCCTGACATTTTTTATCATTTTAGCCTTCCTACCTATGCAAGTGTTCTAACAGCAGAGTTATATGACCTCTTGTTTGCGTTACGGTATATTTGTCGTGCTCCTCCTCCTTATTTGTGATATTCTCTGATTCATATAGTGCTCTAACCCTTCTTCAGTCACCTTTTGCTTCTCACCCTCTAGTTCTTCGTATCTTGGAATGGTTGTTCCGTATCTCCTCTCGTCGTAAAAGAGTCCAGTTCTGTTGGGTCCCGGGACATGTGGGCGTCGCGGGCAATGAACGTGCTGATCAGTTGGCTCGTATGGCATTTACCAGGGATGTCTCTCCTTCCTTCCTCATTCCAGTCTCTGAACTTCTTCCTGCTCTGTCATCCTTCCTTCAGCACCGGTGGCAGTCTTCTTGGGACTCTATCACTAATAACAAACTACATGTTGTTAAACCGTTTATTTCTCCATGGTCGACCCCTTGCCACCGTAATAGGAGATGGGAGACGGCTTTAGCTCGCCTTAGAATTGGTCATACTCGACTTACCCACTCTTATTTGATGTCTGGTGGTCGCCCTCCCTTTTGTACTCGTTGCAATACCATTCTCTCTGTACGCCATATTTTCCTTGATTGTCCACTCTACACACTACAGCGACGTGTTGCATTTCCATTTTTGTCTCGCCTCCAACGTCCCCCCCTTCTTGCAGACTTTCTGCGAGAGTCATCGTATTTTTCAATCCATAGTATCATGTCCTTCCTTACCTCTGTTGGTCTTCTTTCCGACATCTAATTCCGTTCCTTATTTCAATAGCCCCATCAGTGATATGATATACTCCTTCCATTGACCCATTTCTTCCGGCCCACCTAACGTACACAACTTGTAGCCGATGATCCGGCTTTGGGCTGGATTTTGGCACTAGGTTCCTATTGTTCTTCTTCTTTTCATGTTTTACATTCATGAGTTGAGAATGATTCATTGTATAACTACATTTTAAATTTTTACTTCCAATATTTAGAACTTTGCATTTATCGATATTACAATCCATTTGCCATTTTTCAGCCCAACAAAGCAATTTATCAAGATCCCTTTGAATCAGTATTCTTTGTTCTTTATTCTGCGGTGTTAGGTTCGGTTAGGTTAGGTTGTGAGTATTGTCCCATGTGATAGTTTTTTTTTTTTCTTAATGCAAGAAAGGAGGCATCAAAGGTAAGAAGCCCGCAAGTTGTTCCCTACAAGAAAAAAAAAAAAGAGAGAGAGAGAGAGAGAGAGAGAGAAATACAACAGCTGTTCATCTCGAGATGTCTGGACACACTGCGTAAAAAAAAAAAAAAAAAAAAAAAAAAAAAATCATAGGCAATAAGAAATGCAGAACGAGGAAGGTGGTTCCAGAGTTGGCCTGTTGTATAAATGAAGGATTGGGAGTCCATGATATTAGCTGTGCTAAACCGACCCCGTATCTTCTTTACCCCTGCACAGATGTTGACTTTATACAAAGGTGTATTCACCCCTTGTTTAGAGTACAAGTCTCATGTAGGGGTAGACTCCCCACATACAGTTCTTCTCAACAAGATGGAGTCAAGGGTTTTTGTCTCATTTACTCTCCTCCTCATACTGGCTCTTTTCAACCTCTGTCTCTTCATTGCACTGTTGCATCTTTACCTCTTCCCAATTATTACTTCAATGGTCACTGTTCCTATGAATTGTCTGCTTGCATTCCTCCACCACTATGACAGGTGCGTAGCACCCGTCAAGTAACAAACTCTCATCCTTTTCTTTCCAACTCTCTAATGCAACAATTAACCGTTACTCCTAGTCTTTCATGGATGCAACAGGTAAATTGTGGGACTGTCTCATTCTGTGTGTATTTCCTGCTGCCTATGATCTCCAGTGTTTGAAACAGTGTGTCCAGGCATCTCGAAATTAACAAATCAAGGTTTTTGCTCTCTGTAATCTTGTTATTGTTTTATTTCTTGGAGAGAACAATCTTGCGGGTTCCTAGCCTTTCATTCCTTCTTTCCTGGATTGACAAAAGTATGTTACTTTACAGTAACTGATTAATTAACACAGTGTAGAGGTGTTCCTTACCAAGAACGCGACTTCATGTGCCAGATTGGTTGGGGATTGGGAACTACATAGGCATGTGTTTAGTTGGGTATGGGATTTCGCTGAGATGTGACAAAAGAGGTATATCAGGAAAACCGCAAAGGAGTGAGGGAGTCGCTGTCATGTGTATAATCTTCGATCTGTTAACTGATCCCCAGAGACAATCTACTGCAGGTTCAGCTTCGTGGTAAATTATTTTAGAAAAGAATTTGGATGGCCAGTGCTGGAGACAGGTAAATACAGGACTTTGAGGGCTCAAAATTTTCAACAGTTGCATATAGTAAAACCTTCTAGTGCACAGTTTCACTGGCTAATGTGCAGCCGCTGGCTGGACTGCCAGTAAATAAGATGATAATTGGCTGGACGGTTGGTGTTTGTGGCATTCTAGTGGAACAAATCAAGGGCGAGGGCACAGGCACGATTCAGAGATTGCATACAGTCAAGGAAACCGTTTGACTGAATGGTACTGTTCCATCTGACTTGATAATGGGTGTGGTCATCCTGTTTTACTAAGGACAGAACGGTCAAGTGACTGCAGCACTTACCGTCTTAGTACAGTGCTCCGTTTGTCAGGCACAAATCGTGTGCACGTGCATTTGATGTGAGTCCAGGACCATTTGCTAAAGTCTCAGAGGCCTTAGCAATCCACATTCACACTCACAAATACTACGGTTCAACGTGAAATGGTTCTCGTGGAGCACCGCCGTAAGTAAATCAGAAAACGCTACCGGAATTCTGGCAGTTCCCTTGGGACATCAAGGATTTATCCAGCTTATAGCTGACCTGGATTCCGACATGGAGAGAGCTGTAAAGTGTGAAGGGAAGGAAAACATTCAGCACAAGCATTATTTGCTACTGAATTCATTGTGGAGTATTATTTGACAACCTTATAATTCTGTCTATCTATTGCCAGACGCATTAATCCCTTATATGGGGTGGCCACAAACAAATCGCCTCCACATCACCCTGTCCCTCGCCATTTCACTGTCCTGCTCCCAGTTCACACACCCCTCTTTCATATACCTCTCCACTCCACCCCTCCATCTCATCCATAGCCTTCCCCTCCCTCTCTCCCCCTCCACCTCACTCACATACACTCTCCTCGTCAGTCTCTCACTCTCCATCCTCTCCACATGGCCAAACCACCTCAGTGTGTTTCTCCTAATGCTTCCTATCACATCCACATCCACACTACAACGCACCTTCACATCCTCATTTATCAGTCTGTCTCTCCATGTGACTCCACAGGCTCCTCTCAAATAACTCATTTCCACTGCTCTCACACTCGACCTGTCTCCCTCCAACAACGTCCAAGTTTCACTTCCATACGTCAGAGTTGGTATCACAATACTGTCATGTAATAACTTTTTCACTTCCGTGCTCAGTTCCTTGTTTCTTATCACTGCCTTCAAGGAGCCAGCAACCTTTCTTCATTGTTGTAAACTTTCAAGCACATCACCCTCCAAACTTCCATCCTTACTCTTCACACTATCCAAGTACTTAAACGTACTCACATTTTCCATTTCCTCATCATCCAACCTCACTGTACATTCACTGACGTCACCTCTCTCGAAGACCATAACTTTACTCTTCCCTATATTGACCTTTAAATTCCGTTTCGTACACACTCTCCCAAACTCATCCACCAAGTCTTTCAGCTCCCCTTCGTCTTCACTTAACAACACAGTATCACCTGCAAACAACAGTACAGGGAGTTTCCAAACACTGCCCTCTTTCATTAAGGTCACTCCAACATCAGCTACCCTACCTTGTATCTCTTTAATAACCCCATCCATATACAGACTGAACAACCATGGGGACATGACACATCCTTGTTTCAACCCAACCTTCAAAAAGAAAAACTCACTCAGTTCACCATCCACACGCACTGCAGCCATAGCACCCTCATACATACTCTTCACAGTATTCAACAACTTCCCATCTACTCCATATATTCTTAATACTTTCCACAGTCCTTGTCTATCCACCCTGTCCTATGCTTTCTCTAAATCCATGAAGGCCGTATACAACTTCTTTCCCTTCTCTAGACACTTTTCCACTAAAGATCTGAGAATGAATATCTGATCTACACAACCTCTTCCCTTCCTAAAGCCTCCCTGTTCTTCTCCAAGTAATTCCTCTGTTATTTCAATAACTCTGTCAAGAAGTATCCTACCGTATACTTTTCCTTTTACACTAAGAAAACAAATGCCCCTATGATTACCACACACTTCTTTTTCCCCTTTCTCTTTGTACAAGGGAGTAATCACTCCTGACTTCCAATCCTCCGAGACTTTACCCTCCTCCCAGGCCAATCTGCACATCTTCCACATCCATTGTACTACTATCTCTCCCCCATCCTTCAGCATTTCACCACACACTCCATCAATTCCTGGGGCTTTCCCCATTTTGACTTTCTTCAATGCTTCCACAACTTCCCTCCTACTGATTCCTTCCTGTCTTCTCACCTCCCTCCTCCAAGCCATTCCCCAGCCACTTATACTCACGTTACTTTCATTCTCTATGTTCAGTAATTCATTAAAGTATTCTCTCAATCTGCTCACTTTTTCTCCCTTCTCAATTAGTAATCTACCATTTTTATCTTTCACTCCCCAACTAACTTCATTGCCACCCTGCCTGACTCTCTTTACCTCATTCCAGAACATTTTCTTTTATTCCCTGCACTTTACACTCAAATTCCTTCCAAATTCCTCATCCATTCTCTTCCTACTCTCTCTTACTAATCTTTTCACCTCTCTCTTCCTTTCTACATATAACTCTCTCTTCCATCTCCTAACTTCTTCCACGCCCCTCTTTCTCATCCATTCATTATATACTTTCTTCTTTTGTACCACAGCCTGTCTCACCTTTTCATTCCACCATGCTGTTCCATGCACCCCCTTTCATCTTCTCTTCATCCTACACACCACCTCACATACTGCACATATTTCCTCTGTGAATATCTTGCACACACCTTACACGTCCCCCATCTGCTCCAATTCATATTTACCCAATCGTTCCTCTACTTCTCTCTTATATTCTGCCTTTTTCTCATCCTCTTGTAACCTTGCCATTCTCCTTACATCTACTCCTTCCCCCTGTCCTTCCTTTCTTCTATTTCTCCATTTTACTTGGACCTTGATTCTGTGGTGGTCAGAAACTCCACTCCCCCAACCTCTGAATGTTCTTGCATCCATTACACATCTTTGCATCCTTTCATCCACACATACATAATCAGTCATTATCTTCCTTTCATTCAGCTCATCATCCACCCTTCTCATCACTCGCCATGTATACCTGTGGATCATTTTGAGCCTGAAGAGGGTATTGGGTATCACTAACCTCCTCCGGCACAAATGTCCACCTTATAATTACTGTCATTAACCCAAGGCGTCCCATCAACGTATGGGTATGTTGCAATGTTTTGTCACAGCTAGACCCATCGACGTACTGGTACATCATGCAATTGCAAGGTTCATAATTTGCACAATTTTCAATTTTCACGTGTGATTTTTGGTACGTATACACTGGACACCTTCCATTGCAAGATGCCAGGCAGGGACAATGCCTTACCTTGCATGAACTCCCCCCCCCCCGCACGCCATTGTCTCTGCGATTCACCCGTTACTAGTGACCTGGCCAATAAAGACATTCAGGGCCACAGTGATTCCCCAATTGATGGCAATGTGGAGGACAAAGTTTACGTAGCATTAGAGAAAGAAACAGTCAGAAATGATGGTCAGGTAATGTCGCCAAGAAAGGTCAGGTATATTGATGTGTTAGTGAAACAATGCTTTTCTTGCCTATATTACTGTTTGAAAACCAATATACTCTCGTACTACATATAATTTCGTACCAAATAAATAAATACCGTTTATGAGTGGTGTGGAATAGTTACCCTTCCATAGAAGTCGTTTTCTTTGGAGCCAGCCTGATAGAAAACCCAATAAGGTAAGGAGTACTGCTACCTGTATCGAGTATTTTAAATCTCAGGTGAGCGATTTCTCTATGAATTTTCAGTTTTTCTCACCAAAAGCAGAGGTTTGAGCCAAAAAAAAAAAAAAAAAATCCAAAATTGGTTGGGACTGGAAGGAGTCAGTGGTGGAAAATCAGTTGGGATGGGGCGGGTTAAATTTTGATGCCCTTCTGAGTGTGCTCAAGTCAATTCTCGAGAGAGCGGACTACTTGGCAAAGACCAAGGTTCAGGCATTTGGTGGATTTTTGGATGAAGCAGCAGTTTTCAGAAATATGGTAAGAATATTCAGGTTAAAGATAAAATTTTTCTTGCCAGTGTTATATAACATGACTGGATCAGATGATGAGAATTTTCTGTCACACTGATATGACTTGCAGTGTTATAAACTCGCCCAGTTTGGTTGCTTGGTGTTGTTATTTATCCTCAGTGACAAAGATTTGCATGTTTATAAATTTTGCTCTGTCTTTCTATATGGCTTCGAGAAGCGAACCTCGAAGAGTGATTTTGGAGTAAAATTATTCCACTGAGACAAAGAACCTTCACAGGACCATGGGGTATAACCAAGTATGTTTGAGTAATTACTCAGTGAAACTGATTCAAGGCTACTTACCTCCATAATGTAGGGAGGGTCATGAAAAAAACAGCAAAATAAATATTTTATAGAATTTTCTGGTTTCCTACATTTGTTTCTGTGACATGCCAACATGATAGACAGATCCAGGAACTTGGGCACATATTTATAGGGGTGGTGCTCTATGCGAACACCAATCCAGTTCAGCCATTCATTTAATTTCGCATCATAGCTTTCGATCACACATCTGCACACATCCGACGGGATATGTTTTATGATATTTGTGCTGGATGTCTTCGAACCTTGAAGTGTCCTTAGACTGTCCATGTAAACATTGTCAGCCTACCCACAAAGGAAAAAATCAAGAAGGTTGAGGTCAGGAGAATGATGCACCTAAGGGTTTCCCGTCCTATATGAGATTACCCAATCACCAAACTTTTCTACCAGCAGTTCAAGTGTTAAATTTACGGTATGAGGCGATGCCTCAACCTCCATAAACCACTGCCCGTTGATAATGATTCCTTGAAGATGACTGACAGATGCATAAAACTTGCTGATTATGGAACAATCATTTTCTTGGGTCACTGTTACTGTCTGTCCATCTCCAGCTTCAAACCAACAAGGGCCTATCATTGCTTTCAATGTCATTGCGCACTATAGTTCCAACTTCTGAGTTGTGCAAAGGCCATTGAAAATCTCATCAGGTGGCTGATTTCCCCAGAATACACAAGTCTTTGATTTCACCTTTCCATCCAAATGGAAGTGAGGCTCATCACTGAACCAGACACTGTCGATCCAGTGTTCTCCTTTTTCCATCTTGGTATTGAACCAGTTACACATTACCACTCGAGCTGTTTAGTCCTCTGGTGTTAACTTATGCCTGATTTAAATATGGTATGGAAATAACCTCATGTCCAGTCTCAAAATACAGTGATGCTTGTCCTCCTCAAATCCAATTCCTGTGATCGCCGTTGGATGGAGTTTTCTGGACTGTGTGTCAGAGACTGATGGATTGCATTAATGCTTTCTGCGGTTCTAACTGTTCTTAGTCGGCTGGACCTCCTTTTGTTTAAATTGTGGACAGTTCTTTCGGTTTCCGAATTCTTCACAACATTCTAGACTGTCATTTTATTGAGTGTCTCTCCAACCCCAACGTGACAACAGTATCCCCGTTGAACTTACACAGTTGATTTAGTTATGAGGTAGGCTTTTGACCCGTTTTCCTCTTCATTTTATTGTGAATGGCGTACTGTTTCAGTCGGTCTTCATTAGAGAGCAAAATAAACTCCCATCAGTTGTCTGCAGTGTCTGATAAAATGAAAGAATTCTGTAAAAAATGAAGTAATAAGAATTAATTTTTAGTGTCCTTGTGTGTGTGTGTGTGTGTGTGTGTGTGTGTGTGTGTGTGTGTGTGTGTGTGTGTGTGTGTGTGTGTGTGTGCGTGCGTGCGTGCGTGTGCTTGCGTGTGTGTGTGTGTGTGTGTGTGTGTGTGTGTGTGTGTGTGTGTGTGTGTGTGTGTGTGTGTGTGTGTGCTCTCACTGTAGTACATGGACGCCATCTCCAGCTAGATGGACACGTGGCACACCTCTCCATGCTGATCTTGCTCACTGGCTGATGTACAGAAAAGACAACTCGCACATAGATGAGAATGTGAAGAATGGAGCAAAACTCGTACCTGAGGCAACTCCCATTGCGAGACCACGTCCACAGTAAGTGCTGCATGGTGTGGGGACAGTTCAGCATGACTAACCCATGCAATTTCCGGCTCTCACCCACCCGCATCCAGTGGGATTAGTTGTATGGGTTAGTGTGATGCAAAGCTCCTGTCCACATCCACCATCGCTAGGGAGCATTTGGTATAACTGCAGCCTTACTTGGGATGAGAAGAGCTGCTGCCTGGAGTCTTGGACAGAGGAATCTCTAGTGGGTTCAGTCGAAGTATGAGTGAGGCTATGTGCTATTATAGCATCTTTTCCCATTGAGTGAGTAAGTATTTTTGATAACTGATACCATTTTTTTCTTAGGCTAGTCGCTGACCTGCCCAACATTAGATCTCCACTCTTCCCTTATCATTCTCGAGATGGAGATGTAAATTTCCAAAGGCATACCTGTCAGTTCCAAGGAAAAATATTTGTAAAGTGGAGCTTATTTTCCTCGACAAAAATGGTTCTTATGGGAGTTGGTCTGAACTTCAGAAGGTTAGATAAATCTCACCTCCAGCCACATGAAGAGGATGGTGTACCATGAAAGTATACCACGTTGCTGTTATTTTAACACAGTTTGGCTCACGGTTTAGCCTGATATACCTAAAAGGTTCTCACAACGCCCCAGGCATAAGACATGATCATGGGGCCCCTGCATCTACAAAGAACCATATTATAACCTGAATACATATGTATAAAATATGGTCCTTCTAACCTTCATTCGTGTACCTTTGCAAACAATTTCGAGTCAACATGCTCAGGTTTCCCTTGATATGGCTATGAACGTTTATGATCGCCTTCTGATCATTGTTTTGCACATCTGTCACTCAGCCCACTTGAGGGGTTATCTGATTTCCTATCTTAACTCCTCGGTTTTAAAGATCCATTCCTTGATATGTACCACATGGTTTCCTTGCCCGATAGTTGGATTAACTCTCACAGGCATGTAGACTGTCTAGTCATAAAGCTCACATTTACTTATAATTACCCATACATACTTCATCAGTAATCAACAACAACGCTCTTAAGGCATATTCCATTGTGTCTAGTACAGAGAAGCGACCATAATAAGACAAAGTTCGCCATATAGATTTCAGTTACCACATTCTACACTTTGGTCCTTCAAAAACGATAACATATATTTACAGTATATGAAACTAACTCCTATCGGTGGTTGCTGCCGCTGTGTCTGAGGGCTGGTTTAGAATAAAGAAAAAGTCCCATATGACTGATTGAAGGTCTTGGCTCAAGTGAATGTATTTGCTAGGATCAAGTAGCAACTGTGTGTCTCTAGCGTAAGAAACTTTTGTACCGTCTACCCCATGCACGACACTCACATTTTTAAGCATCGGTACTATCACATTACCCGTCTCAAGCATAAATTATAGTAAATATTTGGAGGGAGTACTTTTTTTGTTTATTGCGATTTTGGATTACACTTCCAAGTATCAGTTGCATCATATATAACCTCGCATGGGTCTTCTGCTTCCTACTGTCCTTTCATTCCGAGCGACACTGTCATATCTTAATGGATGCTCTTGAAATATAGTGGAAAGCAAAGAAAACAAGTTATCACTGACTACGGAGGAATGTATTTCTTTTTGTCCCCACCAAACCCAGCAGTGCTCAGAAGGGCTCCCTTTGGTTTGTTATATTGTCAAACATGGACTGCAAGGAGAATAGATGCAGTTCATCAGCATTTGAATGCAACTTCTCTCTGCCAATTAGCAAGAGTTTGAACTTTACAAGGTCTCATATACAAACAGGTAGTTTTCAAGGCACTATCTTCATTAGGCTGTAATTGCAGTCATTACAGGCTGTGAAAGTCATAAATGACATCATTGTGTATTGTACCCATAGTGAGTGAGCGATTTAGTGTGTTCCACTGCAGCTAAGTGACTTGAACACTACCTACATTTGCTTTTTTTACATTCTCGTCTGCCCTCACATCTCGACCTTGATCTGAGAGGTCTGTGTATTGCCTGAGAGTATAAAGAAATCTGGATCTATGGCCTCTCTACCAGTACAGTATTTTCTGTAGCTTGTTCATATGAACCATAGTTGGGAGATGTTTAGAGTACTGTATTTTAAACCAATATTCTTTTTAATATCTAAGTTTCTTGACTTGTTCGACGTAGAATTTTCCTAATGGCATGCAAATTTCAGAATCCGTTCTGATACTCACAAAGAGTTAATGTATCTCTGGTAAAAGATCTTCAATTCATTCTTAAAGAGCTGGTCTTTAGAAAACTCCAATTTTTATCTCACTCTTTAATCATTTAGGCCACGTCTTCTAGCCAATGCAGGTGAGTATCCATGGCATATAATATAATCTGACTAAATTTGTTTGATCTGTTACAAACCCCAAAGAATTGTACAATGAATTTATATAACTTCTACATACATGAACGAAATAGTTTCCCGCATTTGTCTTTGGCCAGAGACATTTTGCCAGTTTCCACGTTGGATACTTTGGCTCTTGTACAAAGATGCTAGGAGTGCATGATTCTTGTTAGATATTCGCCCTCTTTTATTGCGACGTATTTTATGACCTTTTATTATTGAGAAGAAAACTGTGATGGCCAAGGAACTACAGCCTGTTGTTTGTATGTCTAACATTTCTTTATTTCCCTTCTCCAAGACGATTGCTGTAAAGATGGTCCCTATATATGGGTCCATTGTTGGATGCTGACTTAGCCGCTCTCCCTGAGGTTGTTCTAACCAGGTGTTTCTTTCTTTATGTTCTCTCTGGAAATTTCGTAGCTGCTCTTACTGGACCGAAACACATAATCCTGCCAGTCGGTTACCAGAGCACCAATATCCAGAAGTATGTTTAGCTAAGCAAGGTCAATAATTCTAGAAGCTCGTTTCCCCTAGTGTTTGGTTTTTATTTACTTCTGCTTGCAATCACAGCACTGCGCAAACTCCATCTAATTTAACGATACACATAAACAATATCTGAGTTAGCTGCTGTTCGAAAGAACACGAATTCAGTCCCTGGCTGGAGTAGGGAACAGTTTACTTTATTGAGTTTTGTTAAACAAGCTTTATATTTCACATTACCAACCCATATATCATTAAATCACCCCATTTGATATCATCACACCAGTTCTAGACGAAGCAACCATTTTTTTTTTATGTATTATATATGGATAGTTTGAGTACTTTCACCAAAATGGTAACATGCAAACGAACGTGGCAGCTGTTGGACCTTTGAAAACAGACTATACCGTATCACGTACACAGTAAGACATAAACAGTGTCACAGGTCACAAGTGGTAGTACTTCATTTTACTACGGAATCTCGTCAGCGCAACCTTGATCCCGACTGAATGACTCCACTGCAGTGTCTGTTGTAGTTTTAACGTTGTCTTTTCCTCCAAAGTCAGTTGTACTCACAGTTTGTGCACGTCAGTCCTCATCCGTCGATTTTATTCTTAGAAACATCCAGGACGGCAATCTGTTTGGTGGTCTTGAACTCCATAAATTTTTATTTTACTTTGATTTTTTTCTTCAGTCTTGGAACTCAGGTAAGATTGATTTAGATAGCTTGCAGTTAACTTTGTTGCACAAGTAGTTAGGTCAGCACCTTAATAAACGAATGAGTGTTGGATAAATTGCTGTTAACCACAAAAGGAGTCACAATAGACAGGCAGAAAGACCCTTACCTACTTCTACAGTACTTTTTCTGGTTTAAATTAATGATTCATTTGCTGCTTGCTGCTCATTGACTGGGTTAAACCCGGATAGGATTGCTTTTGACGGAAATAACAGCCATTGTGATTGATTGCATAGCTGTGTCGCAAGCCCCGTGGGTGGTGGCAGGTGGCTGAGTATAATCCAGGAGTCAACAACCGCTTGATGTTGTCACCCAGTATTAGCACGTGAGCAATGTGCTTTTATCTTTGTATATTGTTATCTATTTGTTTTATCTACTCACATACCTACGTGTCTCTTTAACATATTTTGTCTACATCTGTTTAGTAAACCTTGCGCTCGAAAACACAAGTTAGGTAATTTCTGCTTGGTTTGTGTGTGTGTGTGTGTGTGTGTGTGTGTGTGTGTGTGTGTGTGTGTGAACAAGGTAACTTCATCAGTTTTGAAACAATCCTCATTACATTTTGTAGAAGGATTGTAAGTCTTCCAAAGACTGACCAAGAGTTTTAATTTAGCTCTGTAGGTCAAAACTAAGGTCACATGAGAATTCACTTTAAACAGTTCTGTTCCGATTTAATGTGCGCGTTAAACATGGTGGAAGGATTGGGGGTAAGAGAAAGATGAAATTATTCGATTTTAATAACAGTGCGTAAAGGCCATACGGCAAAGCTAAAGTTCGACCTTATGATGTAAAGGTTTTACACCCTCGCTTGCAAAGCGGGAGCGAGGTATTGTTTTGATGTGTGTGTGTGTGTGTGTGTGTGTGTGTGTGTGTGTGTGTGTGTGTGAGAGAGAGAGAGAGAGAGAGAGAGAGAGAGAGAGAGAGAGAGAGAGAGAGAGAGCAAACTACACAGTTTTAATCCGATTTTTGCCACACTTGGTGACAGGACTGCAGGTTAAATAAGCGGTAAACTTTTTTTTCTTTTTTGATCCAGCGGGGACGGGTACTGTTTTCACTTGGTTTGTTTGTTTGTGTGTTTGTCTGTCTGTCTGTTAACAACTTTACGCGAAAACTACTGGTGTACTTTTGGCTAAAATTTCAGAGATGATGGGCTATGACTTTCTGATCACCTGAATAAATTTTGGGCCAAGGTCGAGGCTGTAGGCCCCCAAAATGTAAAGTAAACAGGTAAAAAATCGTTTTTCCGCCATAAGTCCTTTCCAGTTCGTCATATCAGCATGAAACCAAAACCTAAAGCTGCATCTCTCAAATCTGCATACTATAACATGCCTCATTACATTAAGGGGGGTCACCCCCCCAGTTAGTGGTAGGGGAGTCAATGTCAGATAGGTGGGGCCTAAAATTTCAAATGGGCATAAAATCGTCAATCTTCACCCGATTTACGTTGAATCTGATATATATGTGACATCTTTCACTAGATATCCTGTTGTATTTATACGTCAACAGTATGATGACTGCCGGGGACGGGTGTGCTGTGCCTTGGCACCGCTTCATGTTTCTTTTAGAACAATAGGCCAAAGGTGAAGCTAACACATCTTTGTCAAATTTTGACCTACCAAAGTCTCCTTAAACAGATTTTAATCCACTAGGCCAAACTTAGGTGAAAGACTGTGGGTAATGAAAAGAACGAAGGCTTTTGATTTTGAGAAGAGTTAGTCAAAAGCCAAGGCTACAGGACAAAATTAAAGTTCCACCCGCGCACCTGTATGTGAACTAAATAACTAAAACATTTTTGGTCCGATTCAGATGAAAACTGGGAGAACTGAATGGGGATTAGCCAGTGGATAGACGGTAGTTTTTAAAAACATTCCGTCAAAGGTCAAGGTTACACGGAAAGGTCTATTTAAAATTCATTTATCTGATTTAGATTAAGTTTTGTGGATATGTTCACGATGGCGAGAGTAATGGATATCGACACTGAAAACAAGCAAAGGTCACATGAAAATGTCAAAGATCCTACCAATACAGCAAGATCAGCATAATTAGTTTCGATCTCATTTCGGCCAAACCTTGTGGGGGGATAGAAGTATTTCGAGTCTGAAAATAATCCGTAAAATTCAAGGTCACTGGACAAGGTCAAACATTCGGTCCTATTTCTTAAGTAGTTTTGACTGATAATGGATAATATTTGGTGAAAATTATGACCGAACCTTAGGCAGACATGAAGGTAATTGATTTTCAGAACAATAGGACAAAGATCAAGGACACAGGACAGTGTCAGGTAAGCACTATTGATCCTATTTAAACAAAACTTGGTGGAAGAAT